>NW_006921732.1:5513679-5562618 GCF_000298275.1 Orycteropus afer afer
TGAATATCTTAAGCAAAAATGTGAATACTCTTATAGTTTGTTTTATAACTGGCTTATGTAACAATATAATGTGAACATTTTTTCAGGTCAATATATGTGGATTCACATCATCTCTTACAGTGGCTTTATTATATCCTATTATATGAATATGCCATAATTTATTCAATCAGCCCTCTCATCTTAGATAGGGAGGTTGCTAGCAGTTTATGCCTCATCTTCCCAGGCTGCCCATTTCCCCATGCTGCTCCATGTACTGGCTATGATACTGCTGTAGTCAGCAGCTAAAACATATATACATGAAACTTAACCCTCCTCTTTTTTTGTCCCTTTTCCTGCATGTCTCTCTCAGATAAGAAGGCTGACTGCACAATTACAATGGCTGACTCAGACTTAATAGATTTAATGACTGGCAAAATGAATCCTCAGTCGGTAAGTAGATGAAGTGTGCATATATCCTTCTAGTAGGTGGCTCTTTCTAGCTCTTCCCACCTCATCTGCCTTATGCCCTAGAATACCAAAGGGTCAGACCCACCCAAAACTCAGAGTGTCCACTTAAAAATGGCAGATATTAGTGGAACAATCTACATGCCAGGCACTATTCTGCATGCTGGAAATACTCGATGAATAAGAAATCGTTCCCATGCTCAGGGCACCCACAGTTTGGTAGGAAACAGATCTGAAAGAATAGGCATAGCCATAGGCCCAAGGTGCCTCTCCAGCCTGTGGTAGGAGAGGATGAGGAAGGAGCACCCATGTCTGCTGGGGCCATCAGGGCAGGTCTCACAGAGGCAGCAGTGATTGAGTTGAGTCCTGAGATGGTCATCAGCTGGTGAAGAACATTCCAGGCAGAGGGAGCAGTGTGAGTAAAGTGTAACCTACGTTTCATACCTTTGTCTGTTACTCTTCTTGCTTCAGCTCTCAAGAACTTTCCTGACACACTCCAACTTGCAAAATCAGCTCACACAATTCTCTCCAAGGAACTCCTTCCCAGGTGTTAGGGAGCTGTGGCCAGGCCCTTACTGGACTTTAACTTAGCACTTGTCACACTATGCTAGTCAGAATGTGCCTCTCTCTTCCCCATTAAATTGTGAGCTTTTCAAAGGAAGGAACCACAGTTTATTCATCTTTGTGTTTCCAGAGTTTAGCACAATGCCTAACATTTTTAGGTGTTCCGTAGACAGTTGTTGGATTAAATTTGTTGAAAAAGTACTATATACCTTGTACAGATTTTCCAGGTCCCAAAATTTTCATGGGCCATAGCACAGTGTAGAAACCCACTTGATGAGCTGAGCTTACAGATGGTTAGGGGTGACAAAAAAGAAGCACAGTCACTCCTTTCCATTATAGCTCTATATTTTTGTTGCCTCAACCTTATTAGTTTTAGTTCTTAGTCCTGAGGTTCCCTGGTAATTTGCAAGATCGGATAAAACAACAAAATCTTAATCCCACTCTTACTTTTTTCTCAAATGCTTTTTCTGAGCAGCTAAATATGTGCCAGTTGATGCCTTGACGAGTGAGGGATTTTTATCTGTGACATGTTTCAGCTGAATACATTGGCACTGATATTTCTATCCACAGAGCCTGTTCCAGAAACCTGGACAGAACAGAGGCCACCAGTGTAGGAGCTGGCTGTCATCCCCTTCCCACCCACTGCTCCCCACTGTGCACTCAAGCACAGTGTTGGCCAGAGGTCGGGACTTCACACATCAGCTGCCCTCATTCTCTCAGTTGGCCTGGGTCCTGCCCATTTTTTGGGGAGAAGTGTCAGCGTATTTTTCTTAAACACCTGTTAACACCCAAAGGAATTAAAGATAAAACAGCAGACCTTTCTATTAATGTGTTAATGGCCTTCCCTTGTGTTCAGTAGAGGATTTGACTGGAACCCATTAAATGCAGTGGAAATTCTCATTTCAGTGTTTGGCTCCAGTTGAAACAAAGCAATGCCTTCTCCAGCAGAAAGCACATATCCAGAACACCTAGGGGCCAGATTAAAACGATCCTTATGTTTGGATTCCCTAAAGAGTGAAAAGTCATGTTTTCTCTGTTAATAGTAAATAAAAAAAATCATTTTCTCTTGTAACTTAAAAAAGGGGAAGATGATGAGTTTCTCTTTTAGGCACTATTGGTCTATATTTGTAAAGAACATATGTTAAATATATTGTGTTCTGAGACATCTGACCTTTAAATCATCAGACAGAAGGCTTTGTGCCATATAGAAGGGAAATATTTAGTTTGTCCAGACACAAGAGGGAAAAAAAAGAGAATTAGTCACCCTTACTAGGAGGTGTAGAAAAAGCAGAGCTCTGTGATTCCCTTGGAAGATGCAGAAGGAGGAGGTCCTGGCTTCCAGTGCCCTTACTTCAGAAGCTAAGGCGACCAGAAACATTTTTCATCTAGCCCCTCCTTATTTTAAGAACTGAGTTAGAAGACTGAGATCACAGTAGCAGGAAAATCATACTATTTCCCAATTTTGCGATTTCTCTTAAGTTTTCTCAGGATTTTGTTACATGGTGAATTTCATGAACATCATGTGATCCGATCCCAGCCAGTTGTTAAAGTGGAACTTATGGCTCTACACTTCACATTGGTTTGGTTCCTCTTATTGAGCCTTAAAGTAACACAAGCCCCCTAGTCTCAGCAGGCCGGCTGTCTTCAGTAGGGATAACTCCTTGATCACGTAGATAATAAAATAAAACTAAATTGGTGGCATTTAATCCACATTGTACTGAATCCCAAGAGATTATAAGTGTGTTTTGCATGTGCTTTTTCTCCTAGAAGACTACTGAAATTTTCACTTCATCTTCCCAACCCACATTTAATGTTTGTACACAAAATACACTAGTATGAGCCCACTCTGCGTAGTATTTAGAAAATGTACCCCCTTTAAGGAAGGTGGAGCTCTGGTGGTGCAGTGCCTAAAGCATTTGACTGCTAACCAGACAGTTGGCACTTCAACTGGAAGGAAGATGGGGCAATCTACTTCTATAAAGATTTATCACCTCACAAATTCAATGGGGGTCGCTATGAGTAGGAATCGACTCCATGGCAGTGAGTTTGGTTTTGGTTTTAGTTAAGGAAGGTAGGTAAGAAGGCAGACTCGGTCCTAAGGGAAAAGTTTAGAAAGGTGTTCCTTTTGACTGTTTTGTGTTAAGCATGGCTTTTAGATTCTTCCTTTTGAGAACTCTAGTTCTAATTCTATTCCAAGAAGTCAGGTTTCATATTTTGGAGAAATTTAAGTGACCTGAATAACTTGATGGTCTCAGGGGGCTAGGTAGTCTTAGAAGTATCAGTAGTCTCAAAAGAAAAACTACCAAGTAATGAATTTTTCTTTCTTACTCACAGGCCTTCTTTCAAGGCAAATTGAAAATCACTGGCAACATGGGTATGGCTTTGAAGTTACAAAATCTTCAGCTTCAGCCTGGCAAAGCAAAGCTGTGAAGAATTCCCTTTGGCCATTTTTGAAAATCAAGATGAGACACATAGAAATATATCCATATGTTTCATTGTCAGAAATTAGACTGAAACTCAGCATTGGCAAATAGCATGGGGTAGATTTGTTTTGAAATGGGTGTGACCAATCCTGTTTTCCCTAAGCTGTGGGTGAATGAAGCCTGGTGGTGCCCTACTGCTTTGCTGAATTGTATACAACTGTGCATCGCAAAGTTAATATGGTAGTTATGGTTTGAGGTAACATGGAGTTTCAGAATAAAATTAGGAATAGTAAAATCCAAAAACTATGTAAACAAAACTCTCACTTTGCTTACAAAGTATATTTAAGGATTATTCTGCTGAAGATTCAGTTTAAGAGGTTTTTTTGGGGGAGAACTAGGGAAAAAACAGCCTACCTGTAATTAGTGTTGTGCACTTAATAACCTTAATCTATTTTCCATTAATAGTTTTTAAAATTCTGTACTGGGAATTAAAATTAAAAGAAAAAAAACACTTTTTAATTTTGCATTGATGCACTCAAAGTGGTATTTTCTTCCCAAATCAAATTAAAAGAAATATGATTAGAGCTTGGGAATAGAAAACATCTACAGCTGATCACAGACCTATTTTTTAAATAAAAATATCTTAGAAATGGTTTTTTTCTTGAAAAATCAGTGTGTTTGAGTCATAAAACAACTATTGTGAAAAATAACTGAATAAATGAAATTTGCTTTGAGATGCACAGTTTTCAAATTATCTATTAACTAAATATAATATGTAAAGCTTTCAGTTCTTTGTTATAATTTTCCTTTTTCATATAATTTAGTTTAACTGCTTATTCTTACTTAATTTATCTTTTTCCTAGATTTTCTAATGCTGATGTAACTATTTCTTATAAATCAATGAGATATGGGGTATAATAATGCTTTTGGAAGAATGTTTAATAGAAAATTAAAACAGCTCTTCCTGATCTTTGTTTTCACTGTGTTATGTTCTTTTTGCTCAGCGTTTTCTAGATGATGGAGCCTAAAAGGAAACATTGGGGGATTCTACAAGCTGTTAACTAGACATTCTCCACTGGATAAGTTGACATATCGCCCATTCTTGATTAGGGAGGCAGTGAGGTATAACGGTGAGAGCACTTGGCCACTAGCTGGGAGACTTGTTCTCTTAGGCAAATAATAAATAACTGCCTGCCTGGCCTGTTTGCTAAATAGTTAAAAGGGGGCTGGGGGGCGGGCTTAAATAGATGTTCTCCAAGGTTCCTTCTCTTGAGGTCTTATAATCAGAGCTGGGCGGAACTGTTTGGGGGTTAACCACCTTTCTGTTGTTAACACGTATTTTCACTCACAGATGGCCAGAGGTAAAAGCCATTTGGTTTCGTTTGTTTGGGGGGACTGCGCTAATCAAATCTGGACTGTGATGAGACCATTTAGCTTTTCATGTTCTGTGACCAACATGATGGGGCAACAAGGTGAATTAAGCCAGGATTAAATTGGTCTTAATTCCCATAAAAGAAACTGAGAACACAATCCTTCCTTCCTAATCATAGGAGCTTACTGAGAAAAAGATGACTTTAAGAAAAAAGTTCAGAGCTATTTTGATTTGTCATAGTTTTGATTTGCAGCATCCTTCTGCCCTCACTTGCCCTGGATAACAATAGAGTTTTGGTTCTCTAGTGCTGCTCTAACAGAAATACCATGGGTGGGTGGCTTTAACAAACAGATTTATTCTCTCACAGTTTAGGAGGCTAGAAGTCTGAGTTCAAAGTGCCGGCTCTAGGGACTGGATGAAAGCCTCTCAGCCCTGGGTTTCAGCTCTGCCCCTTGCTCCCAGCCCACTGGAGCTGGAAGCATTTCTTAACTCAGGCAGCTGCTGGCTGCTGAGGCTGACAAACCCAAGGTCAACACGTGAAATGGCACAATCCCAAGATAATCAAGCAACAGGGCAGGCCACTAGTTTAAGTCCAGAAACAGTCCCAACATTGGCAGGCAGTGTGGCAGGCTGCTGAATGAAGACTCAGCTACATGCAGGATCCAAGAGTGCCAAAAACTGCAGAGACCTTTCTCAAAGCTGCCTTACATACTAGAAGCAGACCACATCCCTAAGGCAGCAACTCAGCTGGTCACAGCAGATTCCACTATGGAGTTGATTACCAGTCTCATCATGGGGAATATGACATCCAGCTGCCCAGCCACTCATACCCAGGCCCACCCAAGTTGACACATAACCTTAACTACCACAAATAGATACCTGAAATAGGATGAGTTTATAAAGTAAAAGCAAACAAAATATAAAAGCAAAAACTAGTTCTTGAAGTAGAAATATATTCATATGTGCATATAATTTATGTGTGCAATAGAAAGCACTTAGTGGTGATATACAGTAGCAGTTTAACTCCTAGGAAAGAAGAAAAAGAGATCTGGGTAAAAATTATTGGTGTTGCTGGCTCTGCAACTTAAATAGGTTGAGCCTCAGTTACCTCATCTATGAAATGAAGATATTAATATTGACCTAGAATTATGAGAATCTCTTGTTGTTATGTGCCATCAAGTCAGACCCAACTCATAGCAACTCCTCCTTGGGTTTCTGAGGTGGTATCACTACAAAAGTAGATTGCCCAACCTTCCTTCTGAGGAGTGGCTGGTGGGTTTGAACCACCAGCCTTCTGGTTAGCAGTTAAGTGCCTTAGGCACTACCCTACCAGAGCTCCTTCTGAGACTCGAGAGAGATAATATGTGTGAAGTAACAAAAACAGTGTTAGGTATATTATAGTCATTCAGTATATGTTAGTTCCCATACTGTCCTCACCACTAATTGCTACCACCTCTCAGTGATAGGTGATATGATGTCTATAGTGTATGTCCCACTTTCTGAATCTTATTTTTTTATTATTCATTTCATTAACAACTTTTTTGAGTGCCTACTACATATACAAAAAAGAGGAAGGCCCTCAATGAAATGGATTGACACAGTGGCTGCAATGATGGGCTCAGGTATAGCAAGTATTGTGAGGCTGGCACAGGACTGAGCAGTGTTTCGTTCTGTTGCACATAGGGTCACTATGAATTGGAGCTGACTGGATTGCACCAACACCAACAACACAACTACATACAGGGTACAGTGGGAGGTACTAAAGATGGTGGTGAGCTCCTCTCCTCATGGTGCTTGCAGTCTAATAAGAAGGACAAACATTTAATCAGAGAGTTGAAACATTACAGACTGAAGTGTCATGTAGCAAATGGTCTCAGTACCATGACAGAATCACAGTAAGGGACCTTCTTTGATAAAGTGATTAAGAGAGACGTCTCTGAGGAGGTAATACTTAAGCTGAGTTTTGAAGATGGATAAGGAATGAACCATGCAAAGAGCATTGCACCAAAAGGTAGAAAGGGCCTTGGCTTGTTCCAGAAATTGCAAGAGAGCCAGTGTGAGCACAGGAATAAAGGGATGGCTCAAGATGAGGAGCCAGTTATACTGGAATTTGCTCATTATACTAAGTCATTTGTATTTCATTCTTGGGGCGGTAGAGAGCCACTGAAGGTATAGCTTTAAATATGTTTCTTTCTTATTCATGCTGCATGTCCACTTGGCCATCGTAGCCTCAGTCTGAATGAAGCCCAGGCCAGTGAAGCAGCCACTGGAATACTGTGTCGTCATGGCAGGAGGGAAGGAGAAAAAGGTGAAGTACTCATTGGCTCTTAAAGCTTCTGCCCAGAAATGATACACATCACTTCTGTTCACATTTCAATTGCCAAGCAAGTCATGTGCCTCACCTTACTTCAAAATCTTCCTATGTACTGGAAGGACAGAATGGAGTTGGAATATTTGTGAACAGACTGGTGACTATCACAGAAGAGCTGGAAGCAGAGAATAATGTGACTTAAGAACTGTCCCTGTAGCTGCTGTGTGAAGAATGTACTGGGGGCAGGGAGCTGGAGAGTAAGATGTCTGGGCACAAGAAGATGGTGCCTGAACAAGGGTGTCAGTAGTGAAGATAACGTAGAAAGGCAGGCAGTAGTACAGTTGACAAAACTTGGTAATTGGATGCAGGGGCAAGGATGACTCCCAGTGCCTGGCTGGAATGATAGGGATAGTGGGTTTCAGGGTGTGGTTGAAATAAGTTCTATTTTTGAACTTGTTAAGATGCCTGAGAGATCTCCATGTGTAGATATTGAGGGGGCAATTAGATGTAGAATATAAGGCCACTTTGGAGATGTCCAGTTGGAAAGCATGAGCAGGAGTGGTATTAAACGTTACGGGAATGGATGGAATCACCGGTGGAGGAGGGGGAGCCCACAGTAAACTTTGAGGAACTTCAGGTAGAAGAGGAGTAGGATCCACAAAAGGGATGTGGCCAGAGATGTGGAAGGAAAAATTCAAGAGAAGAGAGTGTTGCCAAAAAGTGAGAATGGTCATCTGTCAGACAGTCCTGAGAAGTCAAGTAGTATGATGTCTGAAGTGTGTCTTAGTGGATTAAATTTGGCAACATGGAAGTCACTGATGACCACTACAAAATCAGTTCAGTGTAGTAGTAGGGGTAAAAGCTAGGCTGAAGCTGGTTTCATAAATTTCTACGAGCTCCATATGGTAGTAATGGGAAATACAGTCAGTTTCCAAGTGATTAATACAGAGCAAGCACATTAGCTAATACTTATAGTTCTAAATTAGGTCATCTTGCACATGCTGTTCTCTGTGTCCCCTTACCAGTCTTTCCCTGCCACACACCCCCTTACCCACTTGGCAAATTGCTGTATGTCCTTCAGAACCCATCCCAGGTGCCTGTGCTTTCAGAAAGCTGTCCCTGTTTGCCACAAACAGCTAATCATTCCTTCCTAGTCATTCGTTTCTGCCTCTCACTGAACAGAACTTAAGGGCAAGAATTCTGTCTCATGCATCGTATTGATACCCCAGCACAGGGTCTTGGTTTACTGTTATTAAATGAGTGAAATACACTGAATATCAATTATGTATTCACAGGGGGCGTTTGTGAGGATGAGAGCCTAGTCACAGAACTGCATTCTCTATTACATTGACTTTTCATTACCCTGATGATGAAAGAGAACATTAAGAAGTCTCCCTTAGCCTGACTTACCCTGATCTTTGAAAATATTTGCAGCTTCTCAGACTTCAGCATTCAACTTCATACTGAAGCAGCTTGAGGTCATAAGAAAAGTCAGTTTATTTGTGGTCTTATTACATGCTTTTAAAAAGCAAAGTAGCCTTGTGGGTTCTGTGTGCATTTGTCTTTTTGCTGTACTCAGACACTGAGATGTCTAGAATCCTTGTTGAATATGTAGAAGAACAGGAATGAGGGCACAGATTAGGAAGTCAGAGTGTGAAGGTAGGGCATTGGGAGGAGTCACTCAGTTATGTCCACAAGAATCTCTGGGCAGACATGCATGGGTCCTGGCTCTGCCACTTGGAAACTAAGTTACCAGTGCCAGTTGCTGATGACTGGCTTCCTGCTAGAGCAACCCCGTGTTGTGTTTCAGAGTACAACTGCGCTCCCCAGGGTGTTCAAGGCTGTGACCTTTCGGAAGCACATCACCAGGCCTTTCTTCAGAGGCATGTCTGGGTGGGTTCAAACCACCAACCTTTCGATCAGTAGTCAAACACTTAACCATTTGCATCACCCAGGGCTTCCAGAAACTAAGTTAGAGCAAGCCATTGAATCCTTAAACCAAAAAAACCAAACCCACTGCCATCAAGTCAATTCCATCTCACAGTGACCACCACTGGGTTTCCGAGGCAGTAAGTCTATGGAAGTAGATTGTCCCATCTTCCTTCTGTGGAGTGGCTTGTGAGTTTGAACTTCCAGCCTTTTGGTTAGCAGTCAAATGCCTTAGGCACTGCACCACCAGAACTCCTTGCCAGCCTTTAATTTCTTCTTCTGGAAAAGAGGCTACTGTTAATTTCTGCTTCTGATGATCACTCTTCTTAGAACATCTTGAGGGTAGAAACTCTGTTTTTCTATTTCTGTGTCTCCAGTACTAGCTCAATGGCTACTAGAGTAAGCCTCAATAACTTTCTTGAATGAATAAGGGTTCAATAATTCTTTTAAAATATTTTGTAAAAGGTTGTCATATGTAAATATAAGCTCCTTCTGTTTTTCCCATGTATTTCACACCTTAGAGAAAAGAAACTAAATCCTACAATCAACAGCTTTATCTTCTGAAACTCTAGTTTCAGAAAATAACACACTTAGAGCAGCCTGATACAGTGGGAAAACTTTGGGGCCCATCAGATCTCGGTTCTGGTCTTAGCTCTGGCATCTGAACTGCCATGGGACCTTACTAATGATAAGTAAGGACTCTAAGCCTGTTTCTCCCTCTCTAAAAGAGGAATGATAATGTTTAACTTGGTGATTAGCAATTTTAGCTATAAAATGTTGAGCATAGTAGATGCTCAATAGATGGTGCCTCCCATTATTTGAAGAATCTTTTTAACATGGAGAAATGTATTCATTGAATCATCTTGTGATAATTCTTTGCGTTCACATAATCAGCTGATTTCAGAATTGAGGACATTTTGCCTTTCTTATTAACTATAGACATCCCTACATTTTCTTCAAGGACAAGTAAAATTTAAAAGTCTCTCTAATTAGGTGAGTGGATATAGAATTATTTCATTTGACTTCCAGATGGTTTGCATTTCAGCCAAAGACTGCAGCTCTAGTTGCCCGTGGTATCATTGCCTTTTGAACACAAAGAAGTTGCTTGATATTATTGACTAGAAACAGGATATTCAGACAATTTGTACTTCTGGGTAAATTACTCTGTGGCATTAAGTTTGTTTAATATCAGAGACCATACTGATATGAATTAGGAATTCTCAGTGTAGTGTTTAAATGGCTAATGAGGGACCTGGAAGATTAATGGGATATCAGGAACCACAGCCTCATCTGACGAAATTTTAGAATTTTTCTCAGTAGAGTTAAAAAAAATCCACTGGAAGGGCCCAGCAGTATATCTATCTGGAGACTGCTACAAACAAACGGCTCTTTAGTTCTTGGTAAGAAAAGAATATTGGGCCAGATTTCTGGCCCTTAAGAAATGTGGAGTCTGATTCCATTTGGTACTGTCTGATTAATCTGGTACAGAATTTAGCCAAACTTCTTAAAGGAAAAAAAAGAAGTGTCAGATCCAAAACTGATTGCAAAAAAATGATGTCTGGTCCACTTAATCTACTCTATTAATAGTCATTGAGATGCTCTGTAAATATATTGCTGTTTTCAGCCATACGCAGGTAGTACTCGGCCTGTTAGTTCATGAATTTGTAGTCTTTTACGTAAAAGAGAGGGAAATTCTCTGCAGTCTTGCCACTTATTTAAATGTAGGCAGAGAAATGATTAAACGTTATGCAGTTTTTTAACAAACTACCAAGCAGTGATAGTTTTCTTTTTCTTTGCAAGTTACTGTATTATGCAAAGTTCTGCTTTTGGAATCTGGTCCTTTATATAGTATGCAGAACACACTCTGTTCGAGATTAGACATTTCATTAGAACGGAAATAAAGAGAAAAGATGCTCAGACAGAAAGACGCAGTAGTATGAGAAAAGGGTTGACTTAGCCAGGCTGCAAGAAGCCTTCAACTTGGCAAAGTGATACTCAAGGGCTGGGTGTGATATCAGTTCACAAATATTTGAGAGATGGAAAGACAGAGAGGGAGAGGAATTCTTTTGCTTTGTTCTTAGCAGGAATGGGAAAAAATAGAGAAAGGGAACTTTCAGACTGGAAACCATTTGAACTTCTTGCTGTCCAAGACATCCTGAATTGGTCATGGGTGGACCAAAGGGGATCGCCACCGAGATGTTCCTAAACCCAGAAGGGCATCATTGAGGGAGATAGTGGCTGAAAGATGCTCACATGAAGGGGCGTGTTAAAGAATTGAATTGTGTCCCCAAAAAATATGTATTGTAAATCTGGGGGAACATGGTATCTCATTGACAGCCACTCTTTGGAGGACTTTTCCAAACTTTTTTTTTTTTTGTTTTAAAACCCTAGAGAGAAGACTTAATATGTGATTTATTTTTCAATTCTCTGACTTACCACACACCTTTGGAAGAAACAGGAAAAAATGAGTCTTTCAAAGCATTCAAGTTTTCATAGAGTGAAGGCAGCCTGAGTCTATCTTTTTTCAAGTCCATTATTTATTTAGTTTAGATGCACTAGTAGTATCCTCAAACCACAGACTGCCTGCTGTAGTAGCGAGTCAGAAAACTCACTGAAGTTGGAACCTGAGGACCTGAGTTTTTGCATTCTGCCTCAAACCCTCATTAGCTAAGTCACTTAGGCAAGCTATGGACCTCTCTGAGCACCAGTGTCCTAAAATAAGGGAGCAATAATAATACTATTGTGCTTGTTGTGAAGGTTAAGTGATAAAGTTTATGGAAAAGTACTTACACCAGTTTTAGTTACTAATGTATGTGCTAATTTCCTGTGCTGCATGATATATTACCATATACTCAATGGCTTAACACAGCTCTGTAGTCAGGAGTCTGGCTTGGTTCAGCTGGTTCCTCTGCTCTAGGTCTCAAGACTGAAATGAAAGTGTTGGCTGGCCTAGGCTCTTACCTGAGGCTCTGGGAGAGCATATACTTCCAGCCTCATTCAGGATGTTGGCAGAATTCAGCTCCGTGCTAGTGCAGGACTGAAGTCCCCATGTTCTTGCTGGTGACCTTGTGGCATTCTGTTTCCTGGGGGCATTCTCTGCTTCATGGCCCCCTTCATTCTCGAGGCCTGTGACAGCAAGTTCAGTCCTTTCTTCTTTGTCAGAGGTCAGGTCTCTCCGACCTCCCCTTCTGCCTCATCTCTCCTGCTTCCAGCCATAGCAAGAGAGCTTGCTTTTAAGGGCTCACGTGAATAGATTAGGCCCACCCAGAAAATCCAGAATGATCTCCGTTATCAATCAGAATGCTCCTCAGAAGCAAGAATGGTCAGACTTCATCTCTCTTTGGTTATGTTATCAGCATGGACCAAGCACTGGAGAAGGATATCATGCTTGGTAAAGGGTCAGGGGAAAAGGGATCGACACAGTGGCTGCAACGATGGACTCAAGTGTAGCAAACACTGTGAGGCTGGGACAGGACCAGGCACCGTTTCCTTCTGTTGTTCATAAGGTTGCCATGTGTCAGAAGTGACTTGGCGGCACCTAACAACAACTGCAAAGTCCCTTTTGCCCTGGAGCGTAATATATTCACACACTCTAGGGAGTAAGGCGTGGACATCTTTAGAGAGTCCATTCTGACTACCAGCAGTGTCATTTTAGAGCTGGAAAGGAACTTTTACTATGGCCCACCAGAAGAATGAACAAGTCTGTCTTGTGAGAAGTACAGCCAGAATGCTCTTCAGAAGTGAGGATGGCGAGACTTCATCTCATGTACTTTGGACATGCTATCAGAGAGACCAGTCCCTCAAGAAGGACATCATGCTTGGTAAGGTTGAGTGTCACCAAAAAAAAGGAAGACTCAACGAGGTGGGTTGACACAATGGCTCCAACAATGGGATCAAGCATGGCAGTGATTGTGAGGAGGGTGCAGGATTGGCAGTGTTTCATTCTGTGGTGTGGTACATGGTGGTGTGGTACATGGTGTCACTGTGAGTCGGAACCAACTTGACGGCACCTAACAACAGAGAAGGGCTTTACAGAGCATGTGCTGAGGTTCTTGCCCCAGAGAGTTTACAAGCCAATGGGGCAAAAAGATGAAAAATATAGTAATGCAACAAGAAAAGCCCGATCATAGTTTGTGTGGGATGGAGCCCAGAAAATCCTTTCGTGTAGCTTGATGTGGCCTGTGATTTCCATCATGTGCAGCGTGTTCCTCCATGAGTCTTACCTTGGTGAGAATCCTTCAGATGGAGTCCATATACACAAAATAACATCATGTGATTTGATTCCTTAATACCCAGAATGTCAAGCTGCTACCATAGTTCAGTATTTGGGACTCTGGCTACTTAGTAACAGGACCTTGTTCAAGATTTATAAAATTCAGGTGTAAGGAAAGGTCTTAAGCTCAAGGTGGGAGAAATTTAATTATTTTCTTCTTTGATGACAAAGTGTAACAACAGTGTGTTGTTCCTTATATCCCCTTCCCCATTAACAGAACCCCCTTCAGAGCCTTCTTATCCTTCATTCCTAGCTGTCTGGCCCTGTGTATGTCTTCATCCCTTCCCTTTGTTGAGTTTTTTTTTTTTCTTATTGTTCTGAATTAGAAAACACTGGCCCAAAACAGCACAGAGGTTTCTATTTAATTTTTGCCACTTGTCATTTC
This sequence comes from Orycteropus afer afer, assembly GCF_000298275.1. Taxonomy (NCBI): domain Eukaryota; kingdom Metazoa; phylum Chordata; class Mammalia; order Tubulidentata; family Orycteropodidae; genus Orycteropus; species Orycteropus afer. The sequence goes on from NW_006921732.1 coordinate 5,527,381, forward strand.
TATTTTCGTCATGTGTCCTGAATGTTTAGGAGGTCTCAGTGATCTATTGAGCACACACCATTTGACAGGCACTGTGCAGAATCCTCCTGTTAGTGTATTTAATTCAGGCATTGTGTAAGGCATTAAATATATATATATATATATCATTGCCGTCAAGTTGATCCCAACTCATAAAGAGGGACCCTACAGGACAGAGTAGACCTGCCCCATAGGGTTTCCAAGAGTGTAAATCTTGACAGACGCAGAATGCTCTCTTTCTCCCACAGAGCAGCTAATGGATTCTAACTCCCGCTTTTGGTTAGCAGCCACGTGCTTAACCACTGCACCACCAGGGCTCCTTATGTAAGGCATAACAAAACCAAGCCAAAGTCACTGCCGTTGAGTTGATTCCTTCTCATGGTGACCTCCTTTGGGTTTCCAAGGTGGTAAATCCTTATTGAAGTAGATTGCCCAGTCTTCCTTGTATGGAGTAGTTGGTGGGTTTGAGCCACCAACCTTCTGGTTAGCAGTCAAATGTCTTAGGCGCTACACCACCAGAGCTCCTATAAGCCTATAAGGCACAGGTACTACTTTTATCTTCATTTGAACCCAAGCTGGGATTTGAATCCAGATCGAAGGCCAAAGCTTGTACATGACACCATACTCTATTGCTCCATGGTGTGTTCGTGTGTTTACACTGGTGGAGCTCAGATTGAGGTACAGCGTGAAGGAGTCGAAGCAGCACAAGTAGATTCAGGAAACATTCAAACCCAGTGCTGTTGGTACAGCCCTTCAGAAAAGGATTTGTTTGCTTCTAGAGGCACTACCAGGAGCCCTGGTGGTGCAGTGGTTAAGTGTTTGGCTGCTAACTGAAAGGTGGTCAGTTCAAACCCACCAGCCCCTCCACGGGACAAAAAGACCTTGTGAGCTGCTCCCATAAAAACAGCAGCCTAGGAGACCCTATGGGGGTGGTTTTAGTTTCTATATAGGGTCACAATGAGTCAGAACCTACTCAACAGCAGACAACCACCACCACTGGGATTGCCTCCATATTTCCCACTAGAGACACTCAAGGTGATTCTGCCAATCCATACTTCAGACAAGTGGTTACAGATCGTGTCTGCAGCCCTCACAGCCACAGAACACGTGTGGACATTGGCCTGGCATTCCACAAAGTGGGGGAGGGAGTTGTGTGCCCTTTGGGTGGTGTCTGAAAGACTCTAACCCCAGCGGTTATTAGCTGAAGCTAACAGAGAGTAGCTTTCCTATAGGATTGGGAGATTAAAATACATATTTAAGGATTTAGCATGGTGCTGGGCACTTAGTGGGCACTTAGTATGTGCTGGTTCCCATAGCCCTTCTAGAAGATTTTCTTTAGTTCATGGGAATTTGAGCCAGTAGAATCCTGTTCTTCTCACTTCAATTGAATGTAGGCTCAATTTTCAGGAGAAGACCAGATACTTCTCTGCTGGCCCCTGTCCAATCCTGTGAATCATACCAAGTCTCGTAAGTTTGAGCTCAGAGAGAACTGGAATTTGAGGCCAAAGAAGGCAAAACATTTCCCCTTCTCCTCCTTGCTAAGTTCTTGAGTTACTGGTATAATGGAAACAGTCTTGGGTTCAAATCCAGGCTCAACACTTGCCTGCTCAATTACCTGCCTGTTTCCATCACAGAAAGAACTTGGGCTGTGAAGAGACTAAGTCTGCTCCAGCTTTATCAATTCATGGGTCGATCGCTTATTCTTTCTGAAGGTGTCCCCTTACCTGTAACGTGGGGCATGTGGTACAATCAGCAGGCATAGCAGCAGTCACAGAAAGGCTTCGCGTGGCTTTACATCAGCCACTCATCCAGAGCCCTAGCAATTTAGGTTGGACAAGTGGTCCTAGGCATGATTTATTTCTCCTCCTCCCTCTCCAGCAGGAGGGCAGCCAGGTGAGGTAGCAGGTATGGGGGAAAAGGTTTGCTATGCAGTGTAGGTGCCAAGTACCATCTAAACCCAGCCCCTCCACCCCACATTGCTGAAGCCCCTGGCGCCAAACATTGTTGCTTCAGCTGCTAGTAGTTAATGCTAGTTTACTTGGAAACGTTTTCAACTCCTGGGAGCAATATGGTGCCGGGAGGGCTCACTGGTCGTCCCCCGTGTCTCCCTGCGACCGGGATCGGCATGCACCCCACTCCAGCCCCAATTTATCGTCCTTCAAGGCTCTTCAGGCTGTAGGTCCAGAATCAACTTGGGGGCGGGGGAAACTTTTCCAGGAAGGGGCCGGTCAGGGTCTTGGCTGGCGGCCCCATTAGCCATAACCCAGGACCCCAGAGTGGAAGAGTGAACCGAAAGGTACTCGCGGCTGGAGCGACTGCAAAATCCTGTCATGAGGCGGGAACAGCTCAGCGGCATTGGGTGGAAGGGGCTGTCTTTTCAGGTGCTGGGGCCTAAAGGGGGTCCAGTTCCACTGCGGAAGCCTGGGAACTAGGAAGAACCGGGTCTGGCTCCATTGCGGAAGCCTGGGAACTAGAAGCGTTGTGGACTAGACACTCCGCCTTCCCGGTTTCCTAGAGGGGGAGGCGTGGTGCGGTGGGTCCAGCCAGGCTGAGAGGGGTTGGTGCCGCAACTCGGCCTCCCGGGGTAGTGGGGCCTGGCCAAGTACAGCGCCAGGAGGGAGCAGCTCCCCAGTCCCCGCGCCTGTGGGGACCCTATGCCTGTGTCCGGAGGAGGCTGGCGTCCGGTAGATGCACGCGGGGGGGAGGGGGGCGGAGGCGGGGGAGAGGCGGGGAGGAGAAAACCCACAACAAAACTTGCGTCGCGGAGCGCAAAGCTTGACTTGAATGGAAGGAGACCACGTCCGCGGAGCGCAGCCGAGACTCGGGAGAGCGCGTTCGGCAGGCTGGGCGCGGCGCAGCGCCGGGGCGCAGCAGGTACCGGGCGCGGGCGGCCGGGGAGGGCCCAGGGCCGGGAAGAGCTCCGACTTCCCCACCTCTGCGGACCGCCCAGCAGCTGCCCGAGGCGGGTCCTCCGTCTCTCGCCCCCTCCCTCGGACCCCTGCACCGAAAGCATGGCCCCTCGGGGTGCGACCTCTGCGCGACTGAGGCCCGGGTAGGGGCCTCTTTCCTTCTCTGGCCAGAGGCTGGTCCCAGTCCCCGGGCCCCTTCCGCTGCGCACATCTGGAAAGAATCTGAGGGCGGGTGTGTGTGGGTGGTGGTGGGGGGAGTGGAAGGACTCAGGCGGGGCGACAGGGAATGCGGGGGGCAGGTGGAACTGGGGAGGGGCAAGGACCCCTGTATGCAGAGCTCAGGCTCAGTGGCCCTGCGTCTTTCCACGTCAACTTAGAGTTCCCACCAAGTTCAGCATTTGACGTCTTTGCATACAGAGAAACATAAACACAGGGTTCCCGAGAGGGGTAGAGATCTGCTCCCAGGGCGCGCAGGCAGGCAGGTGAAGCGCAGCCCGCGCGTCCGACGCCCAGACCTGCTCCCGGCGCGGCTCCAGGGATTGCTGTGCCGCCCCAGCCCAACACTGAGCGCTCACTGAGCCGTAGCACTAAGCTGGCGGCCTGGTGTGTCCATCCATCTGTCTACGCAGCTGCCTTCGACCGGCCTCGACAAACAGCTTCAAGGAAGAGATGGGAGGGTGGCGAGTGAAGCCTGCGCCCTCCTGCTCTTGGAGCAAAAGCCCCAGGTTCCAGGTCCCTGAACCACTAGCCCGGCCTCGGGGAGGGGGACCAGATCTTAGCGTCGGAATACCTGATGCGCGGTCAGGTGGAAGAGGAGGTGGCCGCGGCGGCGGCGGCAGCGAGCTCCTTGCAACTTCGGGCTGAGACTGCGGCCGGAAGGCAGCTGCGCTGTGAATTTAGGGAGAGGAGCAGGCGCGGCTGCAAGGGGCGAGCCGTCTGACCTGGGTGTGAGCGGCGCTGACTGCCCCTGCCTGCAGAGGGATGTGCTCCCAGCTCTTGGAGTGAATTACTGGCTTTCGAGGCCCGTGCAACCTGAGCGTCTGAGATGGGGAAGCTGTGATCTTCCCTGGCTACAGGTGTCGCCTCTTTTAAGAAGCACCCTTGGTGTGAATCTGAATCGGGAGAGCCCCTGGGCGATTGTGTCCCTATTTCCTTTGTACAGAAACCTTCCACACTGGGAAAGCCATGGGGAAGTAGGAGGGGCCAGCCAGACCCCCAGCTCCCACCACACAGAGGTAGGTTACTCATAAAAGCCCATGGCCCACTCTTGGTGCAAGTTAAGAATGTTAGATTCACATGACCATTTTCATGAGCTCCATGGGGACTGGCTTTATTCCTTCTGTGTCAAGTTGGATAGGGGGTGACTAATGGTGACATCTTTAGTCCTAGAACAGCTGTGATGATGACCTTCTTTGAACCCTGATAGCTCTCTATCACCAACACCTTAGCAAAGTGGCTGATGCCATTGGCCAATTGGTCCTCCAGTCCAAGCCTCCGTCCCTCCTGAACTGTCTACCCTTCCTTAAACACACCACCATCACCATGCCTTTGCTGGTGCTGTTCCCTCTGCTTGAAGTGCCTTTCCTCCCCTTTGTCTTCTTGGAGAATTCCCCCTCAGCCTCCAAGACCAGCTCAAGACTCTGGGCAAGTGTCAGAAGACCCAAATTCTCCTGGCCTTGCTTTTAACATAACCCATTGCCATCTAGTCGATTTCAACTCATAGCAACCCCCTTTGGTTTCCAAGGCAGTAAATCCTTACAGAAGTAGATTGCCCCATCTTGCTTCTGTGGAGTGGCTGGTGGGTTTGAACCATCAACCTTCTGGTTAGCAGTCAAATGCCTTAGGCACTACACCACCAGAACTCCTTTAGAGACCCTATAGGCAGAGTAGAACTGCCCTACAGGGTTTCCAACGCTGTAAATCTTTTTTTTTTTTTTTTCAATTGTGACTTGTGTACAAATTTACAAAACAGATTCCTTTTACACTCAACATTTTATGCACATTTTGTTTCATGGCACTGATTACAATCCCAACAATAAACAGCTCTTCTCCCACCTCCTCCCTATGACTGCCCCTTCGTTGTGTCCTTCTTAGCTATGTATTCCTATCTATCTAGCTTTTCCCCTATGCAAATGATGCCCTTCAGATCTTTCACAGTTAACTGTTCTAAGGTGTGCTTCTAAGGGGTGCATCTAAGGGGTAGGTATTCCAAGGCTGTAAATCTTTATGGAAGCAGATTGCCTCATCTTCTCCCACAGAGTGGCTGGTGGGTTCAAACTGCTGACCTTTTGGTTGGCAGCTGAATGCTTTAACCATTGTTCCACCAGAGCTCCTTGCCTTGAACACATTAGTCTGTAAACTGAGGGAATGGGACCAGATAATGTTGTAGATCATTTCCAACTCTGCCTTTTGCAAATTCATTCATTCAGCACTCCTTTACTGAGTGCCCACTCCATGCCTGGGGAGTCAGGGAGGAGCTCAGCTGAGCCTTGAAGGATGAAGGGGGCTGAGAGGTGGGTATGGGAACACAGGAATCCCTAACATAGCCGTAGGGGGAGGAAAGGCTTCCTGGAGCAGGGGCATTTTGAGCAGGGCCTTGAAGGGGAATAGGAGTTTGCTGGGATGGGCAGCAGTGGGAGCTCTTTTGTGCTTGAGTTTCCTCATTTGCAAAATAGGAAGACTAACTCTTAGGTTTGGAATTTCTGTTAGAGTTAATATGATGCAACCGTTCGGAGCCCAGCACAGAGCAGATAATCAGTGAGTTTTTACTGGATTTGTCCATTCCTTTGCAATGTATGGGGAGCCCTGGTGGTGCATAGTTAAGCACTCAGCCAGATGAGGACCAAGCGGGCCCCTGGTCTCTGGGAGCTTCAAGTCCCCCTAGAAGGAACAGTTTAAATCCTTGGGACAGTGAGCGTTGGGTGAGAGGGACAGCTTAGCTTACACATGGGGAACTTCAGAGATGGAAGGACATGGGTTCCAATTCTGACTGCTGTGTGAATCTGGATGAATCACTTCACTACTCTGAGCCCGATGTCCTAGTCTTGGAAATGGAGATGGGAGCTACCTCATGAGAATTAAATAATGTTGGTGACATGCCCAGCCTGATTTTGACACCATGCATGTGCAACATACATGAGGTTACTGTTACTGAAGAAGGGGAGTGGACCTACTACCTCTCCTCCAGGGAACCAAACCTTGAGGCCCGAAGGGCTTGAGTGAGGGATCAAGGCAGGATCAAGGAAGGAGAAGGGGGACCCAGGTTAGGAGGCAGATAGCCCCCAGCACAACCTCCCTCCTTCATATATTGCAAAATCCATTGCCTTTGTGTTGAATTCCAACACAAGAGTGACTATATAGGACAGAGAAGAATTGCCCTGTAGGGTTTCCAAGACTATCGTCTTTACAGAAGCCTCTGCATACCTCCCACATGACTGGGACACAGAAGGTACATTAGGGGCTTAACTTGTTCAACATTCTTAGAGAACAGGTGAGAAATGTGAGGCTCAGATGGGTCAGTGATGTAACCAAGGTCACACAGAGCTGACAGAACCTCAAGGTCCTGAGGGTGGCCGGCCGAGCTGGAAGGAGGGAGGAGGTGGCTCTGGGGCCACCATTCTCTGAACCCTTCTGCCTCTCCCTTGAATCCAGCTTAGGCCAGGTTCATCATCTCTTACCTGCAGCATTGCCCAGCCTTTGAGCACGCTCCACTGATCCTACATAGCATAAACCTATGTCACACTCCTGCTCTTCAATGGCTCCTCATCTTCCCTAAGATAAGGATCTTACTCCCTAACTTGGACTTCAAGCCCCTTCCTTGTCCAGTCTTGTGGCCATTGCTTACTTCCATTACTCCCAGTCCCCAAGCCCCACAGACACTTTAATGAGCTTCATAGAGTTCCCCAGACACAGCCTGGACCCTCACTGCCAGGCCTTTGCACACATTGTCTTTCTACTGGTGCCACTCCCCCTTTGCCTGATATTCATACTTTGTGGCTAGAACAGACACCAGTTCAGCTCAGAAGCCTGCTCTGACCCCAGGCAGAGTTAGGCCTCCTCTAGACTCCTTTGGCCTCTAAGCTTCCCCCATCACACATCTGATCACACCGCGATTATAATACTGACAAGTAATGCTTAGACCAGTGCTGTCCAATAGAAATACAGTATGAGCCACCAATGCAAGCCACATGTATAATGTAAAATTTTCTAGTAGCTACATTTAAAATGGTAAAATAAAACAGATGAGGTTCATTTTAATAATTTATTTAACCCAATGTATCAAAAATACTTGAGTCTTTGAGTGGACAGTTAATGTACTCAGCTGCTAACCAGAAAGTTGAAGGTTCAAGGCCACTCAGAGATCTAGCAAGCTCCTTCTGAAAAAACAGCCACTGACAACCCTGTGAGGCACAGTTCTGCTCTGACACACATGAGGTCTCCAAGAATTGGAGTCAACTTGGCAGTGACTGGTTACTGGTTACCCAAAATATCATGTAACCAATATAATAATCAATGAGCTATTTTAGTAGATAGTATAATTCTCTTTTCTGTACTAAGTCTTTGAAATCCTTGTAATTCCATTCGACACAGCACATCTCAGTTATTACTAGCAGCCACATGTGTAGCTACTATGTTGGACAGGGCAGCTGTGAGCTTCTGAAGGGCAGGAGCCAGGCCCGAGTCTTTGGTCTGGGTCTCCAGTGCCCAGCCGTGCTTGGCCCAGGGAAGGGCAGCATAACAGTGTAGCTAAGACCTGAGCTGGGAGCTCAGCATTGCTGCTTAACAACTGTGTTACACTGGCCAATCCCGTTGGGCTTCAGCTCCCTGATCTATGAAATGGTGATGATAATATTTTCAATATGATTCATAATGTTACTATATGTTAGATTTTTTAAAATATAGATGCAGTTTACAGATTTTTATAAAACGGAGGGTGAGAGAAGAAAAAGAGCCTTTCTTGTGAGTACGTGGGCCAGATGGGGACCAGAGACCCTTCCCTTGACTCCTTCCTCCTGGCCTCCTGCCCTGATTACATCTGGTGCCTGTGTTCGCACTCCCCCTCCCAGAGCCCTGGGCTACAGTGAGGTCAGGGGGGCAAGGAGGGGGCTGAGGCTTGCTCTAGTCTAATCCTGGTGGCTCCAGGGCCTCAGGAGGCCCTGAGGCAGCCTTAGCTCTGTTCCCTGATGGCGCCTCTCGCCTGGTTCTACACACAGACACAGAGAGTTGCTTACAGCCCCCATGTATATGGGGGAAAGACATGTTCACATTTTCACAACCCATGCTGGGGACTAGTTGATACAAAGCCCTGGGTAGCACACATATGAAATAGTTTATAGGAAGAGTGGCAGAAATAGTCACATGCTGGGCTACAAACCAAAAGGGGCTGGCGGTTTAAATTTGCCCAGAAGTACTTCGGAAGAAAGGCCTGGTGATCTACTCCTGAAGAATCAACCATTGAAAACCTACAGAGCAGGTTCTGTTCTGTCACACATGGGATCACCATGAGTTGGAGTTGCTTCAATGGCAACGGTTTGTTTTTTCTTTTTGGTGGGAAAATAGAAATGGAGAGTCCTGGGACATTCCGCAGCCTTCCCAGGGGACACAGCACTGCAGTGGAGTGGTGCTGCAGAGTCAGCGCGGTGGCCAAGAGAATGCTGATCTGTTGACTCGCCAGGGTTTTATTGCCCATTCTGGTCAGAGGGTGGGGGCAGAGGGTGGGGGCGAACATAGAACGAGGCTGCAGTGTGTGTCACTTGCTGCTGCTTGCGGGATCCCTGGAGCCAGGACCTGTATGTGTGCAGGGCTCCTTGGTTATCTGCTAGGCCAGCAGCTAGAGCCCAAGTCTGTTTAGACTTTGTGGACTTGTAGGCTCAAGCAAGCCAGGCTGAACCCCTGTTCTCTCTCCTCATGCTTTTCCCACTGATCTTCCTGTTCCTCAGGCCCCCTTACACAGTTTCTGTGAGCCTCGGGACTTACCCAGTCTCAGTGGCAGTAGTTATTGGTAGTGGGTCTGCTGCCCCTACAGACTGAGGACAGGAACCTTATCCACCTCACATGTGTCCTCATGCCCAGCACAAGGATGAGCACAAATGGGGCCTTCCTCAGAGAATTAACTGAATGAGGGAGGCAAAACAGCATCTAAAATACCGCAGCAGCCACAGGACAGCAGGAATTCATAGGAAGGTAGGTTCAAACCACCAACCTTACAGTTAGTAGCCCAGCACTTAACCTTTGTGCCATCTGAGGAGCTCTGGTGGTGTAATGGATAAGGCATTTGGCTGCTAACCAGAAGTTCAGTGGTTCAAACCCACCAGTTGCTCTGCAGAAGGAAGATGGGATGATCTACTTTGGTAAAGATTTACAGCCTGGGGAACCCAATGGGGGTTGCTATGAGTCAGAAACGACTCAATGGCAGTGAGTTTGGTTTGTTTTTTTAAGGACTCCTTAGGAAGTTAAAGCCTCTGGAAAATCTTTGGGAAGAGGTGGGACTGGGATAGGATTGAAAAGCATGAGCAGGATCTAGATAAGGGAGGGAAAGGAACAGGCAATTCTGGAGTGGGCAATGGTGTGGTCAGGCAGTTAATGGGCATCACTAGTCAGGATGTGCACAAGCCCCACATATTTGATGATTGGTTGTAGGGAGAGCTAGCATTTATTAAACACTCAGTACAGACATACCTCAGAGACATTGCAGGTTTGGTTCCAGACCACTGCAATAATGTGAATATCACAATAAGGCAAATCACACAAACTTTTTGATTTCCCACTGCATGTAAAAGTTATGTTTATGCTATACTATAGTCTGTTAAGTATGCAATAGCATTATGAAAAAGTTTGAAATATTATGAGAATTACCAAAATGTGACACAGAGACATGAAGTGAGCACATGCTGTTGGAAAAATGATGCCAACAGACCTGCTTGACATGGAGTGGCCACAAACCTTCAATTTGTAAAAAAAAAAAAGCAGTATCTGCGGCACGTGATAAGGTGATGCGCGGTAAAATGGGGTCTGCCTGCTGGTGACTGAGTGCTCATTGTTGAGTGCTTTGTGGGGGACTTGCTTCCACCCCATTAATTTCTGAGTCTCCACATGAGGATAGATCTGTTGTCATCCCCATTATCAGGTGAAGAAGCTGGGACTTATTGGGTTACATAACCTGCCCAGAATCACACAGCTGATAAGAGCCAGAGACACTATGGCGAACCTGGCTATCTGGGTCCAGAGCCTGCTTTCATAACCACATATGGTTGTCTTCCTCATACTTCCAGTTCACCAGACTCTCACAGGCCCAGTGGCTCAGCAGATCCTTCTAACCATTCTAGAGGTTGTGGTCCACCTCTGATGGTGAGGAGGGAGGCTCAGCCTGAGCCACATGTTTGAATCGCTCACCTCAGGTGTGGGCATCCCTGAGGCCTGGTTGCTTGCCACTGTACCTACCATAACCAAATGCATTACTCTCTGTAATCACTGCAGCAGTGGTTGCAGCTCTTAGTCACCCAACAGGTGCCAGGTACTTGGTGTCTGTTATCTACTGACTCCTCGCAGAAGCTGTAAATGTGGACATATTGTCTGAAGTATGTCTGAGACTCAGCAAGGTCACAGCCCATAAGTGTCAGAAGTAGAACTCGAATTCAGGTCTGTAGGACTCCAGAGTCAATGTACATGAACCACTCTCTATCACAACTTAGCACAGGCAGTTTTTCCAGAGCTGCTTCCAAAGTGATTCCCTATAAAGAGAACTTTGGAGACCCAGCCCTGATCCAAGTCAAGGCCATGGGGTTGCTGGGATATGGCACCCCTAGCATCTTCTTCAATGGGCCTGAGACCATCTCTCTTCCACTCCCTGCTGCACCAGGGGACCATGCTAGGGAGTGGTGTCCTGCAGGTGGCAGCAGTAATGTGAGCTCTGGGGAGGGTGCAAACATCAGGAACAGGTCTCAGAGGGTCCTGGCAACAGCTACAGCTCCATTTGCCGATGTCTCCTTTGTGCCAGGCTTTGGGCTGGGCCTACGCCCAGGCACAGAGAGTTGTTCATTGGTCTGTGTGACAGACACACTGATGTATTTACAGCCCAATGCATGCTAAGGGAGCAGTTTATTTCTTTGTTCATTTATTGAAATTTTTATTATGATTTGGGTGAAAGTTTACAGAACAAACTCATTTTCCACCCAGCAGCTTATACACATTTTGTTTCATGATGTTGACTTCAGTTCTCCACAATGTAACAGCTCTCTTTCCATTTTCTTCCTGTGGTTACCTCTTCCCTGTGTCCTTCTCTCCCATGCATTCCCACCCCCTGAGCTATCTCCTTGTGCAAACACTGACCTTCTGTTCTTCCACAATTGATTGCTCCAAGGAGTATATCTATGTAAAATTCCTAAGGGAGCAGTTTATACAAAGCCCTGATGGATCATAGTAGTGGAGAGCCCTGGGCCACCTCAGAGTCTTCCCAGGGGACACAGCACTGGAGCTGGTTGTTGGAGCAGAAGGAAGCACTGATTGCACAAGAGAGGGGAAGGGCATTTGAGGCAGAAGGAACAGCATGTGGAAAGGCCTGGAGGGATGGACTATTAAATAGTTGTGTATGATGGGTTGAGTGGCTGGGGAGTTGAATAAGAGGCAGGGACCAAGTCTTAAAGATCTAGAATAGAAAGCTGAAGAGCTGGAACAAACCTTGCTAATGCTGGAAGCCCCCCAGTACCTGGCTCAACTCCTGGCCGCTACCATGGCTGCTGGACGAGAGAAAGGGCCTCCCAGAACTGCCTGGCTAGGCCAGGCCCTTCAAGTGAGTGCTCTTCTTGGGCCTCATTTTCCCCTTCTGTGAAATGGAAGTACAGATTCCTCAAGGCTGGCTTACCAAGGGTTGGGGAAGCTTTTTCAGACCTGCCTGAGGACAGGTCTCCTCACACCCCACTCCCAGGGCAGCCCTGATGGGAGTGGGGAGAGGGTAGACCATCTGTATATAAGCAGGGTGCCCAGGACAGAGCCCAGTGCTGCCCTGTGCCTGGGAGGGCTACGTGATGACTTTTATGATCACCAGCCCCTGTAGCCCCTGTGCCTACCAGTGGGGCTGACTCAACCCCTCCTGCAGGCATCATGGCCCAGAGCAGGGCGCTGCTGTTCCTGCTGCTGCTGCCCCCGCAACTGCAGCTGGGACTAGTGCTCGCAGTGAGGGCCCCTGCGTCAGGCCGAACCAACACTCACAGCCTGAGCCCCGAGGAGAACGAGTTCATGGAGGGGCCGGTGCTGGTCCTGAGCCCTGAGGAACCAGGGCCCGGCCAGGCCACAGTTGACTGCCCCCGTGACTGCGCCTGCTCCCAGGAGGGTGTCGTGGACTGTGGTGGCATTGACCTGCGCGAGTTCCCAGGGGACCTGCCAGAGCACACCAACCACCTGTCCCTGCAGGTGAGGCCGGCACTACACCTATGGTCACCAGGGGCTCATGGCTCCCAACCCAAACCTCACGCTTACAGGTCCTACTCTCCCAGTAGTTTTCATATTCATAGCTCCCTGCCTGCCCAGACCCCTACACTCGTGGCTCCCCACCCCCTGATATAGGGTGCTGGGGCAGCTCAGGCACGTGGAGTCCTGGCTCCACTCATGTGGCCTCCCCTCCTGATTTCCTACCTTGGAGCACCGGGATAGTACCACTTGCTTGGTTTCACAGACCCACCCAGCAGCTAACCCTCTGAACCCTAAGGCAGGATGGGGAAAATAAAAGCAAAGCGGACCCTGGCTGGAGTATTCTAGGATTACGGAGGACAGCATGCTCCCCAGCTGGGGATCTGGGAATCTGAATAGGCCTGGAGTCAGGATTTTGCCCCCTCGAGAAGTGAAACGGAACGGTGGGAGCTGGTGCAGCCATGGTGTCCAGCCCAGTGGCCCCGGAGGAGAGTCATACCAATTTCCAGAGGAGAATCAGGTCCAGTGTTCCTCCCTGGTCACATAACATTGGCTCTGGGTTGGTAGTGGTGGGAGCCCAAGTCTGGTGTAGCCAATGAAGATAAGGGACCAGTTGAAGACAGCACTCTTCGCTGTTCATTCCTTCATAAAATATTTCCTGGGTACCTACTGCACATCTCTGGTCTTGTGTGGGGTGGTGGGATTAAGGAGGATTCGGCCATGCATGCCCTGCCTTCGAGGGGCTCACAGGCTGTGAAGGAGCAGAGGCATAAACAGATAGCTATAACCCAGAAGTGACAGGAGGAGGCAGAGAGGGCTGTGAGCCTAGAACAGGTTTCTAAGTCAGGCCCAATCCAACCCAGGAAGGTTTCTGGAGGAGGTGGTACCTGACCCAGGCTATAAACATTTCCAAGGGGAGTTGAGACAGCAGGACTGAGAAAGGGAGTCAAAGTAGTTTCTGGCCTGAGCATAGGGGACAGGCTGGGGACACTGGTCATCAAGTGGCAGCACAGCAGGAAACAGGCCTGGAGGGAAGACAGCAGCATCAGCTGTGGGCACACCAAGTTTGGATTCTGCCTGTGGACACCAAGGTGTTGGCCTTCTGGAGATGGGCTTACAGCGCCAGAGCTGGCACCCAGGGTCTGTCTGCCACGGGGAGAATCCCAGGGGTGGTGCCCAGCAGAGGGCCTGCCTCCTAGGACTTTGGCCTCAGGGTGAGGGTGGGCGTCTCTGGGGGGCACGAGCCCTAGGCACCCCTCAGGCTGATGCTGCCTCATCACACCCCCCACCACCACTCTCAGAACAACCAGCTGGAGAAGATCTACCCCGAGGAGCTCTCTCGGCTGCACCTGCTGGAGACTCTGAACCTCCAGAACAACCGTCTGACTTCCCGAGGTGAGGCGTCACCCAGAGCCCTGGGACAGGGACACCGAAGGAGGGACTTAGGGGCCTGGTGGAGCTGAGTCTCCCCAGGTAGAGGTTGGCCTGCAGATCCTGGGTGTGGGGAAGAGCAGGGGCTGGGAGGGGGCTGGGCGAGGACAGGATCCACTTAGGACAGGGGCTTCCTGCGGTGGCCTACAGGCCTCCCCTGGGTGTCCCTGCCTTACGTGTCCCTCAGGCCTGAGACTTGGGAGTTGAGTCAGGAGAGAGGCCTCAGCGAAGCGTAGATCCCAGGACCCTTGTCATAGAATCGTCAACTCACAGAAGGCCTTTAGGACCAAAGAATTGCAGAGTCCTTGAAGTTTCCTAAGTTTATTTTTCTGATAAAAATGTTATAGTAGTATGATAGAAAATTTGGAAATGTAGAAAAGAAAATAGAAAGAAAAAAATCACTCATAATTGGAAGGAAGCTTTCTTTGTTGATTACCAGGGGTAAGAGGGGAGAGGAGGGAACATTGTAAAAAAGAAAAAAAAAAATCACTCATAATTCTACCACTTGGAGTTAATTACTACTGACATTGTGGTATCCTTCATCTTCTTCCATTTAAAACAACAACAACAAAACAGCTTTATCAAAATCTTATTTATATACCACAAAATATATCCAGTGTAAAGGTATGAATTGATTTTATAAATCTATGCAGCTGTGCAGTCATCCACAATCCAATCCAGTTTCTTTTCCTTTGTGTTTGACAATACATAGCTGAATGCGTACTATAAGTATGATAACCTGCTTTGTTTCACCTCAGTGTTTCTCATATTGCTAAAAACTCTCCATAACTATCATTTTACACAGGGCAGCAGGGTGTCCGTAGAGAGGATGCTCCACGGTTTATATAACTGTTCCCTCTTGTTAGATACTTGGGTGAGGCCCAGTATCTGAGGGTCTTGGAGCCAGGAACTGAGTGTCAGAGGCTGACCTCCAAGCTGGAGGAGGGCCAACCTGGCTGAGCTCCCAGCCACAGCTGGGTCCTGACACGACATCTGCTGGGTGGGACAGGGGCATTCCAGGTGTCCAGCAAGCTCACGGCCAGAAGCTCAACCCCACCTGCCTGTGGGGCTGAGTAGGAAGCTCCGACTTCCCCAGCGGGAAGTGCTACTTCCTGTTAAGGAAGGGTTTGGCTGGGTCCCCTGCCCTGTGCCTTGACCTTCCTGGAATCCAGCCTCAACTTGGGCTACCTTGAGCAGGATGGAACGTCAGGCAGTCACTCAACAAACACTTACTGCCTCTACCTCTGAGCTTTGGCCCACAGGGAAAAGGGAAAGAAAATTGGGCTAGGCAGGCCTGTTGGAACTAATGCGGAAGGGATTGGACAAAAGCCTCAGGGAGACAGCTCCCAGTCCTGGCAAGGGGGTGGGCAAAGGGGAGGGTGTCTGGTGCCCGGCGTGCTCCCCTGTAGCGTCTCCTTCATCCAGGGCTCTGACTGATGCCTGTCCTTTGAAGGGCTCCCGGAGGAGGCGTTTGAGCACCTGACCAACCTCAATTACCTGTACCTGGCCAATAACAAGGTGAGGGGTCCGGGCAGGGCAGGAGTGTGCTGCCCTGTCCCCCTGGTCTTCTGTTTAGCTGAGTTCAATGAACTTCACCGTGCTTCTTCTGGGCTGGCTGCTGGGTTGCCATTGCTGCTCAGACACGGCCCTGCAGGGACAGACATAGAACCCTTACCTGCCCTGAGCAGGGTGTGGTCGAATAATGAAGATAGAGGCCAAGGCCACAGGAGTGTAGGGGAGAGACAGCTCATCTCCGCTGGGGAGGGAGCACTTGAAGGGCTTCGTGGAGGAGATGGTATTGAGCAGGGCCATGAAGAGTAATCAGGTTTTAACCAGTGGCCCCAAGGAAGAGGGTACTACAATATAGTGTACAGCATGAGTGAAGGCACAAAGACACTCAACCTCAAAATATTGGACATGTCACAGGGCTCCATCTTGTCCCCTTCTGCTTCTGGCCTCATTTGAGGCGACCATCCTTCCCCTGGGCTTGAACTCCCATCTCTACATCAAGGCCATGTCCAAATGTCAATCTTCAGCCCTTCTCATGCCTCAGGACTTACAATTCAGAGATCCACCTGCCTACTTAACATCTCTTCTGAGATGTCCAGTGGAGGTAGGGCTACAGATTCCTGCTCACAGCTCCCAAACCTAATCCTCCTGCTGTCTCCTCCCTTCTGTCAACGGCATCACCAACCACCTGCAGCACCCCTAGCCCAAGCAAAAAATCTGGGGGTGCTTCTGGATTCTGTGCTTTTCTCCGCCTTCCAGTCCCACGGCAAGTCTCTCCTCTCCTGGTCATGACCAGCTGCCATCGAGTCGATTCCGACTCACGCTGACCCGACGTGTGTCAGGGTAGAACTGTGCTCTGTAGGGTTCTCGGGGCGGATTATTCAGAAGCATGTCACCAGCCCTTTTTCCTGAGGAGCCTCTGGGTGGACTTGACCTGCTATCCTTTTGCTCAAGTAGCTCAGACTATTAAGCATGTATTTGTACCACCCAGGGGTTCTGAATGACCATTCCAAAATTAGTCCCTCCTTCTCCTACCTTCTGTCCTTCCCTCCAGTGGCTTCCCCTGCCATTCAGAGTGAAATCTATGCTTCTATCCATGACCCATGAGGCCCTGTGGCATCTGGCCCCACCTGACTCTCTTAACTCTTCTCCTCTCTTCCCTCCTTCGCACTTGGCTCCAGCCACCCCCGACTCCCCAGACTTACCTATGCTGGGGGGCTGTGCGCTTGTTCTCCTGCTACCTTGGATGCACTTCCCTCTGACCTTTGTTTGGCGTCTTCTTCCTGCCATTAATGGTGCCATGATGGCTTAAACATCACCTCCCTGACCACCCAACCCAGTCATTCTCTGTGTTCAGCCTGTTTTAATTCTCTGCACAACAGTTATCACTGTCGATCCTTTTATTCTTTGTGCATTGTCTTCTCCACCAAGATGTAAGCTGCGGGGGAGGCAGGAACTTCTCTGCCTTGTTGCCCGGACTATATTCAGTAGCTGGACCCGTGCCTGGCATGTTGTAGCACTCAGTGATGAATGTTGAATGGATGATGAGTAGACGTTGTGGGATGTGCTTGGGGATGTGTGGATGGCTCACTGTGACTGGACAGAAGGGTCAGTGTAGGGGAGCAATGAGGGAAGAGACCAAGAGGACACACAGGAGCAGGGGAGAGGCCTCAGAGGGCTTTGAATGCCAAGTCAAAGACTGTGAGAGCCATCAGGTTTTGTTCTTGTTTCATCAGCGAAACAGGAGAGATGGCCCCAGGTGCAGGGAGGAAACAAATCAAAGGGCCCAGATGAGCATCAGGCAGCCTGTGGCACCCAAGTCCCCCTCTGCCCCTACATTTGTCCTTCTGACTCTTCCCTTTCCAGCTGACCTTGGCACCCCGATTCCTGCCCAACACTCTGATCAGTGTGGACTTTGCTGCCAACTATCTCACCAAAATCTACGGGCTCACCTTTGGCCAGAAGCCAAACTTGAGGTCAGAGGTTAAAGGGGGTGGCCCTGGGCTTAGCCTGGGGGAGGTGCCATGGCGGAAGTTGCCCATTCTGTGTTAGGCATGAAGAGGACGCAGACAGGCCCTGGAGGAGGGGCTTGCTGTGTAGTGAGAGACGTCCCTGTGCTCAGGGCTCTGGTGGAGGGAAACCTAGAAGGCTCCCTGAGCTTCCTGAACTAAGACCTGAGTGTGATGAGGAATTGGTCCAGGAGATGAGGACAGAGGCTGTTACCTACAGAAATTGTGGGGATCTGGCAGGGAGTTTCCCTTTTTTCCAACCCCTAGGGGTAGGAAGATCCGACAGAACTGCCTATCCCTGGAAACTGCCTTGTGGGGAGTGAGCGCCCTGTAGCACAGGTGTGTGAGCAGGGCAGCGTGGCCCTCGGTGGGCCACCAAAACTCTGCTGCAGAGTCTCTCTCCTGGAACGCTTGTATAACCCGGTGCTGCTTCTGTCCCTAAATCTATCATTTCACTCAACTCCCTCCATCCCCCAAAGAGCCAGGGTCACTGTGCGTGTCCTCATCCCACAGTTGAGAAGGCTGAGGTCCAAGAGGGGCCACACAGCAAGAGTGAGCTGTATCTTTTATATGTTTGTCTTCTTCCTTGGATTTTCTCTTTCTAATAGGTCAGCTCCAGGTGGGTGGGTGTCTTGCTGGTGTGTCCACTGCTATGTCCTGAGTCTAGAACAGTCCTGGTACAAAATGGTCTCTATATATTTGTTGAGTGAATGAGGGGTCACTCTCTCTAGCCCAGGCTCTTTGCTGGGCATGGGGGACACAGAGGTGGGTAGAGACAGGCCTCGTCCTTAGGAAGTCCCACAGAACTCAGAACCAGGCTGTGTGGGGTTGACAGAGCTGAGAAAGAGGCAAGGACTTCATGGCTGGGATAGGCAGGGGAGAGAACTGGAGGGTGTGGAAGAGGACAGACTGGGGGTTAGGGAATCTGAGTCCTATTTCTTCCATTAACTTGCTGGGGGGCCTCTGGTGGGTCACTGCTTCTAGTCCTTGGTTCCTTCTGCTAGGGAGGGGTCTGAGGCTCTTCTAACCCTGCACTTTAGGGCTTGCATGGGCTGAGGAAGGCACTCTATGCACTGGCCTGAGCAAGGGTTTGGAGGCTCACCAGGTGAACTGGCGTAGAGCTGGGTGAAGCCCGGATGGGGATGAGAGCCTGTGCCTCTTCCCCAGGTCCGTGTACCTGCACAACAACAAGCTGGCGGATGCCGGGCTGCCAGACAACATGTTTAATGGCTCCAGCAATGTCGAGATCCTCATCCTATCCAGCAACTTCCTGCGCCACGTGCCCAAACACCTGCCGCCTGCCCTCTACAAGCTGCACCTCAAGGTGGGGAGGGAAAAGAGAAGACCCCCACGGCCAGGGATCTGCAGTGGGGGAAGAGCCCAGGCCCACGTGGGCACACACCAGAGGGAAGAGTCCACTAGGGGAGAAGCAGGCAAAGCCTGGGCCCTGGCCTTCAGTGTGGGTTATGTGTGGGGCCACCAACACCACATTCAATATGCTCCAGGCCTGGGCACCCTCCCTGAGCTCCTCCAGACCCCCCTCCTTATCCTGAGGCCTGCCCTTGCCCTCAGCTCTCCCTCAAGCTCCTTCCCCACCCTGCAGAACAACAAGCTAGAGAAGATCCCACCAGGTGCCTTCAGTGAGCTTAGCAACCTGCGTGAGCTGTACCTGCAGAACAACTACCTGACTGATGAGGGCCTGGATAATGAGACCTTCTGGTGAGCCTGCACCCCACCAAGCCTGCAGTCTGACTGCTGCACCCCAGGAAGCTCCTCCCAGACCATCCCCCAGCCAGGCCTTCACACATATCCTCACCCACCTTCCTCTAGCAAATTTCCCTGGAGAAAGAACTCTGAGGACTGTGCTTTGGTTGACATTTTTGTCCCCAAGTACAGGTGATGCTGATAGGTACAACCTGTCAGGTTTCCAACACAGCAAGGAAGCATTTGCAGAAACCAGCCTCCTGGTACAAAATACATTGTCAAGCTTTCTTGTTGATAACAAATACATTTTTATTTGAAAGGATCCAGGGACAGTCTTAAACAATTGGTCTTCAAAAAAACTCCTATGTGCCAAAAACTGTTAGAATCATCCAAAATCAATATATCAGTCTTATGATTATCACCAAATGATAAGACTGAGGTTCAAAGAGGACCCCCAGTCGGTGAATGGCAGAGCTGGGATGAATTAAGGCAGTTTCCATAGGACGTCTATTGGGAACAAGGGTGGAAACAGGTGCAATGTGAGTTCCTGCCAATCATTCTAATTCCCTCCCTCCCCCAGGAAGCTCTCCAGCCTAGAGTATCTGGATCTGTCCAGCAACAACCTGTCGCGCGTCCCAGCGGGGCTGCCACGCAGTCTGGTGCTGCTGCACCTCGAGAAGAACGCCATCCGAAGAGTGGACGCGGACGTGCTGACCCCCATCCGCAGCCTTGAGTACCTGCTGCTGCACAGCAACCGGCTGCAGGCGCACGGCATACACCCGCTGGCCTTCCAGGGCCTCAAGAAGCTGCACACGGTGCACCTGTACAACAACGCGCTGGAGCGCGTGCCCAGCAGCCTGCCCCGCCGCGTGCGCACCCTCATGATCTTGCACAACCAGATCACGGGTATCGGCCGCAACGATTTCGCCACCACCTACTTCCTGGAGGAGCTCAACCTCAGCTACAACCGCATCACCAGCCCGCAAGTGCATCGTGACGCCTTCCGCAAGCTGCGTCTCCTGCGCTCTCTAGACCTGTCTGGGAACCGGCTGCAAACGCTGCCGCCGGGCCTGCCCCGCAATGTGCAAGTGCTGAAGGTCAAGCGCAATGAGCTGGTCGCCCTGGCGCGAGGGTCGCTGGCCGGCATGGCCAAGCTGTGTGAGCTCTACCTCACCGGAAACCGGCTGCGCAGCCGGGCCTTGAACCCGCGTGCTTGGGCAGACCTCACTGGCCTGCAGGTATGGGGAGGGGAGAGGAGTGGGCCGTGTGGCTGCTGGGTACTACTGCTATGGCTGCCCCGAGCCCACCCATATGCTGGGAGAGAGGTGGGCCAGAGGGCTGGGTCATGAGGAGAGTTCCACTGGTATGGTCAGGCTGAGCTCAAGGACCTGTAAGTACCGGCTGAGAACTAGGGCTTCTCAGGGTAGGAGGATGCCAAACGATATAGGGGATATGGCTGGCATTGTCTGGGTCAGCCCAGACTCCCTCAGATACAAAGGTGAAAGGCCTGATAGGAGAGGGCTATGGGCAGAGTACAGCCAAGATGGCCAGGCTGAGTTCACCGCCTGCAGGAATAGGTGTAAGGAGGACTGGAGGGCAAAGGTGGAGGTGATGGGCCATGGTTCAAGAGGATTGGGGATGGGTGTATGACACAGTTCAGGTGGCACAGGGATGTGAAGCTCACCCACCTGCAGGTGCAGGAATGGAAGCTTGGAGAAGGCCATGTGGCTGGGCCAACCTCACAGCCTGCAGAAGACTAGAGAGAAGTGAGGATTCTATTCCAGGCATTCTGGGTATGGTCAGAGCATATCGCTATGGTGGCCATGGTCAGAGTCGGGCAAGGATGTCCAGGCATATGAACCTAGCCAAGCCTCAGGTGCAGACTGATGGTTAAAAGTGAAACCACCCAACTCAATCAATCTGGATCCTTTCACTAGAGAAACCTGGGAGGGAGGGCCAAGGTGCTGCAGATCAGGGATAGAGGTATGAGGACCCTCTCCTGGTGGTAGCTGACTTGCCCCCCCCCCTCTCCTGCCCTACAGTAGCCCCAGTGCCCAGCTTTCACCAGCAGACCCATGGTAAGAGGCTCCCAGGGCATGGTTGACTCAGGACCTCTGCATGACTGTCCCCTCTTCCCCCAGCTGTCCTCAAGGCTCTTGCTTCTCCCTCCTTCATGGGGCTCTGCTCAAATGTCATTTCCTTGGGGCCACCTTCCCTCACCACCCCATCACCTTCCTCTGCTTTGTTTTATTTTCATCCTTCCTGGGCGTTAGGTCATCTATTGGTTTGTTGTCTGCCCCTCCTGCTAATGGTAGTGGTTGTAGTGTATTCACTGTTGGACCCAGCACCCTCCGCATGGTAGGCTCAAAGTGAAAGCTTTGCTGGAGGGATGATTGAATGAATGCATGGAAGGGGGAGCTGGCAGGACTGGAATGTCACCTGCAGGGGAGGGAGGCAAAGGGGTGGGGAGGAAGATCATAGTTTTAAGGCTGGAGCCCATTCCTGCAGGAGCAGTAGGCTTAGCCTCATTCACTCACTCAGATCTCCCTACTGAATGCCAGACAGCAGTGTCCAATCACCTCTACCATTCTCACCATTCTCCAGTAAACCAGTTGCCATTGAATCAACTCAACCCATGTGTGTCACAGTAGAACTGTGCTCCATAAATAGCTGATTTTTTGAAAGTAGATCACCAGGCCTTTCTTCTGAAGCACCTTTGGGTGGACTCAAACTTCCAACCTGTCAGTTAGCAGCCTACTACATTTATACCCAGGAGCTCCTGCCCATTCTCAAGGGGCCCCAAACCCCATTGTCTTCTCCTCCACATCTGCTCCTCCTGCTGCATTGAAGGAGGAGATATCCACCCAGGTGCCCACAGGAAACCTGAGAGCTGTCCTCCAAGTCTCCTCTTTCCCGTACCATTACCCTCCCCCAACAGTCCATCATTACCAAACCCTGTCACCTCTACCATCGCATCTCTCAATTGTCCGCTTCTCTCCATCCCTGCTGCCTGCACCTGAGGCTTGGCTACTCTCATTTCTTGTCTGGACCTCAGCTTCCTAGCAACTTCCCACTCCTAGGAGCTCTCCACTCCTGCACTCCCTGTACAGTCAGAACTATTTTAAAAAGTATGTGTCCATCTCAGGCTACTGCACCAAACCCTTCATGGCTCCCCACTGTCTTTAGGACACAGGCCAGAGTCCTTGCCATGCCTTCAACTCTGCCCCCTCCATCCACCAAGCAAGCTTCATACAGTTTCCCACACACTGGGCTTTGTACATTCTGGCCCCTCTGCTGGAAACATCTCTCCCTCTTTCTTCACTGCTGATGCCTACTCATTCATTCATTCCACACATCTGTACTGAGCCCCCACCTTGTGCTGGACACAACTCTAGAACTGGGGACTCAGTAGGAACAAGAAAAGTCACTCCCCTCCTGGAGCTTAGACTTAGGACTCAGCTCAGTGTCCTCCTCTGGGGATCCCCTTCCCCTCAATGGTGGTGATGGGTTAACTGCCTGCCTGGGCTTGGGTGAGCTGGTCGGGGATGAGGTGAAGGAGTGCTGGATCACACTGCTGGATCTTTCTACAGATGCCCCTGCTCCTAGCCCCCACCTGCTCTTGCTGCCTTCTATTTAGGTGTCTCCTCTCCTGGGAAGCTTTCCCTCCCTCTCAGGCTGGGGTTCCCCCATCCCAGGCTTCCTCATCAGCTTGTCATGGGCAGATCTATCTCCCCCAGTAGTCTGGCTTTCTGAGGGTAGAGGCATGTCTCAGTGACTCCCATGGCCCCTAAGCCCACTCATGGGCACTACAATGTTTGGAATGAATGTTGAAGTGCTAACATAGAGGGCACAAGTGCTATGTGAACACAATGGGAAGCAGGGGCCCTGCTGGAAAGGGGAGATGACAAGGGACCTTCCCAGGGAAGGTGAACCCTGAGCTCCCCTTGGATTCTGACACCAAACCAACAGACTCTCTGGGTTCATGGGCCCTTTCTCTGACCCTGAACCCAGACTGTCAGGGTGAGGAAGGAGACTTAGAGAGCATGGAGCCTGCCCTGTGGCCACACAGGGGTGTTTGTGTATGTGAGTGTGTGTATGTGTGTGTGTGTGTGTGTGTGTGTGTGTGTGTGTGGTGGTAGTGGGTATGGACAGCTGGAGGGGCCATGAAGTTGGCAGCTTGATGCACTGTCCAGGTGTCCTGCCTATTGCAGCGTTTTTTCTGCTCCCTGGAATCTCATCCCCATTTCCCTGACCACCTGACTCCTGGGTGCTAAGCATGTGGTAACTGTGGGACTGACCATCCTGGGTCCTGGTTGCCATGACAGGGTCACTGCGAACTCACACCCTCACTGCCCGGCCCCTAGCACCCCACTCTGGTCTCTGCCTACATGACCCTGAGTTCCTTCTGTAAGCAGCCCCACCCATGTGGTCCTCCCACCCCTACCCTCATTCAGGGCCAGTAGGGTGAAAGTCAAAGTCTGGAGAATCCCTGGTCTCTGCCCATCTGGGGTCTTTAGTCTGATGGAGGTAACAGATGTGTTATGGAGGCAAAACATCCAAACATCATGGGTGTAAATTTATGTCCAAAGGCAAGAGAGGCTGTATAGGACACATGGCAATTAGGAGCAAGAGTTTAGAGTCACATGCACTGGGTGCCAGTCTTTTATAGGCTCTGTGACCTTGGACAAATCACTTAACCTCTCTGAACCTATTTCACCATCTGGAAAATGAAGATACTTATAGACCCCTCCTCACAGAGTCATCCTGAGATTTAGATAGTCTAGGGGTTGTTGGGAGCTTTGCAAGCTGTCAAGTGCTTTGCACAGGTGGGAGTCCCTGACTCCCCGGCCCCCTGGTCACCCCTACAGCTGCTGGACGTCGCTGGGAATCAACTCACAGAGATCCCTGAGGGGCTCCCTGAGTCACTCGAGTACCTGTACCTGCAGAACAACAAGATTAGCTCCGTACCTGCCAATGCCTTTGACTCCACACCCAACCTCAAAGGGATCTTTCTCAGGTAGGAGGTCCCCCCACCCTGTGGCCTTACACACACCTCCTAGGCTGGGGGCCTGGCTCCAGTGGAACAGTCAAGGTGCTGGGAAGATCTGATTGTACAGGCTAGTGTTTAAAGCCTGACTTCACTGTCGACTGGGTGTGTGAACCTAGATACGGCACAGACCACACTGAGCCTCCATTTTCTCGGCTCTTAAGGGTGGAAGGAGCCCTGGTGGCACAAATGGCTAAGCATTCAACTGCCAACCAAAAAGCTGGTGTTCAAACTCACCCAGAGGCACCTCAGAAGACAGGCTTGATGGTCACAGCCTTGCAAACCCTATAGAGTTGGACTTGACTCAGCAGCACCAAATAACAACTCAGGGGTGGAGGCAGTGCTGGCCAGGCCTGGTGAGGTTCAAAGGCCTCTAAAAGGCTTTGTAAACCTTAAAAAGTGGTGCATATGAGGATCATTGATGATACTGTGGCATGAAGAGACTCTAGAGAGTATCTTCCCAATTTATAGCTGGGAAAGCTTAGCCCCAGAGAGTGCAGGTGATTGGTAATGTCCTTGGCCAGCTGGGTTGGACCTGGGTCTCAGACCCAGGACAGCTAATGCCAGCCTGGTGCTGGGCCCTGGGGACAGAGGTTTAGAATGATTTTGGGGACCCAGTCTCCCTGAGCAGCTTCTATGCAGCAGAGTCAATTTGAGTCCTTTCAATACCCCCTTACTCTTGTCTGCTTTGAAAGGATCAAAGCCAGACCAGGGAGGAGGGTCGACAGAACAGACTGGTGCTGTTGAGGTGGAGTGGGTGGGTCCTGTGCCTCAGGCTCCTGCAGGGGAACTGAGGTGCCTCCCCACGCCCAGAGTGTGTCCCCAGCCTGGCCTGTGGCACCCTGCACCAGCACTGAGGTAACCCTCCAGCTGCCCAGCCTGGAGTCCCAGACCTTGGGGTTAATGCCAGATGGTAGGCAGAGGGAGGCTGTCCCGCTTACTAATGGGAATGTCAGCTGGAGCAGGACCAGCCAGTGCAGGCTGCTGTCCCCCGCCCAGAGTTGTTGTACTCCAAAGAGCTGGCACTCACCATGATGCACCTTACTTTCCAGACTCCAGCCTATTGCACTTGCTACCCCCTCTTCCCTCCCCTTTTACCTTCTGAGGTGGTAGAGTGGGGACTCTGAGGGTCTGCCTCCTATCAGTGACCCACACGTGGACGTCACACAGGTTCAACAAGCTGGCCGTGGGCTCTGTGGTGGAAAGCGCCTTCCGGAGGCTGAAGCACCTGCAGGTCTTGGACATTGAAGGCAACTTTGAATTTGGTGACGTTTCCAAGGACCGTGGCCGCTTGAAGGAGGAAGAGGAGGAAGAGGAAGAGGAGGAGGAAGAGGAGGAAGATGAAGCGAGATAGTGACAAGGTGAAATGGATCTGACCCAGGTGGGTGATCAGTGTAGGGGGATCTTTCTGGCTATTCCTCCCTCTCTGTGTCCTGCTTGGTCCATACATTCTAAAGACATATATGAGTACTTGGTATGTGCCAGACACTGGGTGAAGGGTGGGGTTATAGTTCAAGCCTATGGAGAGGCCACCTTGTGCCAGGCACTATAATCTGGTGAAGGGTGCCATCATGGTGGACAAGGAGAATGGTGGTGGTGGCCCATTAGGAGGTTTGCACTATATTGCAAGCCAGAGAGGATGGGTGGGGCATGATAGTGGAAATGGATAAGCAAATGGATGGGAAAGGGCCTTGGGGACAGACTCAACAGGCCAGACTCATCCTTCTGGGCACACAGCCACGTATATACATGCATATGCTCTGTGGCAATCACACGAGCAGAACACAGATGTATATGAGTACATGCACACACATGGCCTTACATGCACATGTATATGTGGATACCCATGCATACATGTACCTGCACAGTACACAAACTGCAGGGTAAGAGAGAGGACAAGGCCTGGTTTTCTAGCTTGGAATTCAGGGGGTTGGTAGTACTTGGTGGAGGAGAAGGTTTGGTGGGAAATTGTTGAGTTTGAGCATCTGAGGGCGTTGAGAAGCTGCCCAGAGATGACTGGGTATGTGGATCTGGGCTCAGGAGTGAGATCTGATCTGCAGATGAGGATCCAGACAACCCCAGCCTTGAAACAGTCCCAGATGCTGCAGGCTGTGGGATGGGCTTGCTCAGGGAGACGGGTGAGAGCCGGGGCGGTGGGGGGAGCCTTCAGTGGGAGCTGAGATGGAACAACTTGGAAAGGAGGCAGGAAAATCCCAGATAGTCAAGAGAGCGTTTACAAACATAAACATACACAACACAAGCATCCATCCATACATATAATACACAAGTGCACATACGTGCCTCTACACATACCCACATACATGCATACATGCACACGTGCAGAACACAGTGCCACACAGCCATATATACACACACATACACTCCGTGGCAATCACATGAGCATAACACATGTACATATGTGCTACACACACATGCACATACATGACCTTACATGCACATGTGTATGTGTATATCGGGAGCTCTGGTAGTGTAGTGCCTAAGGCACTTGACCGCTAACAAGAAGGCTGGCAGTTCAAACCCACCAGCCACTCTGAAGGAAGGTTGGGCAATCTACTTCTGTAGTAATACCACCTTGGAAACCCAACGAGGGGTTGCTGTGAGTCGGGTCCGACTCGACGACACATAACAACAGCACCAACATGTGTATACCCACATATACATATACCTGCACAATATACAGACATGAACATGCTTCTCCAGAAGTGGGGTGATCAACTGTGCCAGTGCTGCTGAGAGGCTGAGGGTGCTGAGCCTGGATTGACCCACAGGAAGGTTGTTGGAGGGAGCAGCATCGGGAGGTGATGGAGGCTGGGAAAGTGATTGGAAAGAAAGTGGATCCAGGGAGTGTAGACAACTGTTTCGAGAAGTTTAGCTGTGAAGCAATGAGAGAGAGGGTGGTAATGGGAAGGGAGTATGATGTGCAGGAAGGGCTCATTTCACCGAATGCTGTTGTTAGTGACTAGACCGATGCTAGTGGGAGGGGCCAGTAGGGAGGACGGCGTTGAAGATATAAGAGGGGAGAACTGGGTGTGAGAGATGCCTGTGGAATAGTAGGAGGGACTGGCAGCACAGGAGGACCAGTGCTTCCTCCGCTGTGGCAAGGAACGGAGGACCGAGTGGCTGCAGTCACAGGCACATGAGTAGCTCTGTGGAGGGACATGCCGTAAGCCTGACGCCACCAGCCTTCTGGTCACTCCATGCAGTGGGGGGTGTTCAACAGACCAGGGTGAGCATGAAGGTGGACAATTAGATCCATCCACAGTTGAGGTTTGGCCAGGTGTTGGGATAGAAGGGCAAGGAGACAAGATGTTGAGTGTATTGGCAAGAGAATGGCTGGTGTGGAGGGCCCTGGGGTCAGGCTGGGTAGGGAAGAAGATGCAGACAGGAGGGTTGGTAGACAGGGACACTGGAGAGAGGTTCTGGAGAAGGAGCACGATGGTGGCAAGTAGTCAGGAGGAGAGTAGGGTGGTCAGAGGATGAAATTGCAGAGGGAGTAGTGCTGGCGGGTCACAGGGCCAGGGCCTGGCTATAGGAGGGGATCTCTGGGCCACAATTAGGATGTTGAAGTTGGGCCTGAGGTGGGTGTTGAGGCCCACTGAGGATGATGGGGAAGGCTCTACACAGCACTGAGATCACCCTCATCTCCCTGTCCTGGAGCCTGGGGATGGGGAGGTAGACTCCTTCAGAGAGAGCCAAGGGTCCGTGCAGATGTGATTAGCCATTTTCAGTGAGGATGCTGCTGCCCTCTTGAGGGGGCTGCAGGGTCATGAGATGGGGGAGGGCAATGGTCATGGTCAGATCACTTGAGTGGTGCCCCAGGGAGTGACCACTGGGCCAAGCTGAGGCTCCTGGAGCAGAGGTCCCACCACACACACTGTTCCTGTCCATGTTTACCACCAGCACATCCCCACCGGAAGTCCTGCTGGCTGTGAGTCCCCAGGGCTTCCAGGGGGACCCCCTCCCCACCCACAGTAATCTGGCCTTCCTAGAGCCCCCTTAAGCGGGGGCCACCCTCCACTCTTACCCATCTCCCCCAGGCTGGTTGTGGGGTAGCTCTGCCCTGGGCTGCTGCTGACCAGCCTGTGTGTTCCGCAGGACAGCGGACTGCCGGATTCCCTTCTGCAGCCCACGCTTGTGCCCTGTGAGCCCTCCGTCTGCCTCGCTCACACGTGCCATCAGACACACCCACGCTGCACCTACAGGCGTCCATCAGATGCAGGCTGAATACAGTCTCACTTCCTCATCCCTTCCTGCAGTGTGCCCTAAACCCAGACACATGCAGATACCACATCCCACCCCCACACACTCAGCATGGCCACACACGCAGCCAGCTGCACATCACCTCCCAGTGGTCACACTCTCCTCCCCACAACCACCACAGCTGTCACACCCTCTGAGTCATGTGGGCTTAGGGAAAGGGTCTGACCCCACCCTGGTACACACAGGCACCCTCCCCCCTGGACACACACACACACACACACATACACACACAGAGTCATGTGCAAATAGCTCCTACAGCCTACTCTACCAACAGCTATTGACCCCAGCCAGAAATGGCCACAACGGCTCACCATCTGCCCTGCCCCCCTGGAGAAGACACAAGGCAATCACCGTGCTTTCTGTGGCCAGGTGCCTGCAGCCTTCTGGAGCTCACAAAAGCTGGCTTTTGTTCCTTTCCCTCCCCATGTGGATAGTCTGCTGCCTGGCCCCTCCCACCCTGCCTCTGCCCAGCTGCTGGGAGCCCACCCCTCCCCTGCCATGGTCTGGCAGGGCCTCAGGCACTCTCCAATGAGCAAGCCCCACACAAGGCCATACAGGAGAGCCTCTGGGAGCTGTCAGAGCCTCGTTGCAGGAGTGAGGCGGAGGCTGTGGAGCTGGGCCAGAAAGAGGCAAGAGGGGCCCAGCCATAGCCCACCCGATGCCATCTTCATTCTTTAGGCCTATGGGAAAGTTCTGGCTGTCTTTTGTTTTTTATTCTTTTTTTAAGAAAAAAATGATAAAAATCTCAAAGCTGATTTTTCTTGTTACAGAAAAATTAATATAAAAGCATTATCCCTGTCCTTGCAGCCTTTGGCCGTGTCTGTGCATGCTTCCCACCAGGTGCTGGGCTTCACGGGGCGGGCCAGGGAGGTGAAAAGCACCTCGGCTCCCTGTCCAGACCAGCAGGCATGTGTACAGAGTTCTGTCCTGGGGCCCAAAAAGTAGTTGCACAGGCTGAGGTGCAGGGAGACAGGGCCTAGTTGCAGATAAGGAGGCCTGGAGGTGTGTGCGGACCCCTGGCTCAGAGGGAATCATCAGGAGTCTGGGACCCCCACAGTGTGCCTGTGAGTTCACACTGTGTCCCCAGAGGCTGTGTCCAAGCCAGGAACTGCTGGGCATTGTGCAGCTCAGCCCCATCTGGAGGGCCATCTCTGCACTGAGGGGGCGTTTTTGCTGGGGTCTGTTCCACAGAAGATGTCTGGGGTAAGGCGGGGACTAGAGGCAGGGCTGGGAGCTGGAGCAGAGCTGTCTTGAGGGCCCAGGTCTCCATAGGGCTGCCTAGGGAAAAGGTAACAGATGTACCCAATGTGTCTACCACCCCGATAGGGGCAGCACTGGGACCAGTGGAGGATCTACAGGGAGGCAGCCTGAAAATCAGGGGAAGGAAGAGACTCTGACAAGCAGAGCTACCTCACAGGGGTTTGAGATGCCCAGGAAGGAGTGACCTCCCCCCTGTTGGAGGTGTGTAAGCATAGGGTAGTGGGCCTCCTGTCAAGCCTGATTAGGACCAGTTTCCTGCTTTGTGGTGGGGCAGACTCAGTTGCCTCAGAGGGATGTGGCACAGGGAAGAAGCCAATAAGCCAGTCCACACAAAGGTGGGAGTGACTCACAGCTTGGCGTCTGACCACTCCTGACCACTCCAAGGTGATCACTTCTAGGATATTCTGACTTAACTAAGGAAAGATATGCTAACGATGGGCCTCATACTTCCCAAACCCATGGGGGGAGGGAGGATCCTCAAGCTACAGCAGTCAGCAGCTTCTCCCTGGCAGTGCTGGCCACCTCACAGCCCTGAGAGGAAGATGATGTAGTTCAGGGGTAGGAGGCTGAGGGCAGGTGCTCTCCTGACTCTGAATGACCCTGGAGAGGCCTAACCCCTCCCTGGGCTCCATGGTGCTAGATCCTTCCAGACGGCAATGTGTGTCTTTTCCCCTAGGCCTATCAGAACAGGCTATGTGGCCAGGGCTATGCCCCCTGCAAGCCTCCTGGAGGAGCCCTGAGGGGTAGAAAGAATGAAGGGACAGTCTGGAAATGTCCCTGGGCACATCTTCTCCCTACAGCAAAGCATTTAGCAAAGGGAGCCAGACTGGCTGAGGAAATGTGCTATTCTTACAGGGACTGATCTCAGGACTCTATCTGCAGAGCAGAGCCCAGCCCAGGCTAGAATGGTCTGTCCACACTTGGGCCACCTGGATAAGGCCTGGCCATGCAGTGGCTGCTAAGATGGGCCCCCAAGCAGGCCTGTTTGCACTCTGGCCCCTCTGCACATGACAGCTCAGACAGGCCTGTCTTCATATCAGCCACCTGGACAGATTTATTTGCACCCTGGCTTTCCAGACAGGCCTGTCTACCCACTGATAGCCCAGACAGACCAACCTGTCCACACTCCAGCCACATGGACCAGCCCATTTTTATTCTGGACAGGCTGTGCAAACTCTGGCTGCCCCAGCCGGCCATCTGCACTCTGCCAGCCTGTATTAGCCAATAACAAGCTGCTGGCAGAGTATGGTCTCTACAAAAAGCCCACAGACTTTAGAAACAAAATACCTTTATTTAGTGTTCAGTAATTTGCAAACACAGGAAGAAATAGAAAACCTAACTCTGACTTGCCACACAGGCTTTGGGGAGTTCTGACACCAAGGCTCTGGTGGCACAGTGGTTAAAGCATTCGATTGCTAACCAAAAGGTCGGTGGTTTAAACCCACCAGCCCACTCCAAGGGACAAAGATGAGGCAGTCTGCTTCCATAAAGATTTACAGCCTTAAAAACACTACGGAGCAGTTCTGCTCTGCACTACAGGGTCGCTATGAGTTGGAATCGACTCAGTGGCAGTGGGAGGGACACCAAGGCTACACTGGCAGCTTGACCACAGTATTCCAGACCAGGTCTCCCTCTCTGGGTCCCATCTTGCCTGTCTGTCCAGTGGGAGGCTGGCCTGGATATTTATAAGGGCCATTCCAGCTCTAGTAAAAGCATCCCTGACTCCACATACAATGAGAATGGCAAGAGCCCACGTGGGCCATGGCACATGGAAGGCCTGTTCTGGGGGAAAGTTGTTTGGCTGAGGCCACGTGATGGGGCAGGGTAGGGGGGCCTGAGTGGGACCCCACTGGAGCAGAATTGTGATTATAAGTGACAGCAGTGGTGGATGTAGGGGCTCCTGGAGAAGGCAGAGCCTCTCCTGGCCCTGCAGATGCTCTGTCATCGTGGAGGGAATGGCCAGGGCATGAAAGATTTGAGTAGAGTCCTGGCCTGGACATTATTTGCTCTGAGACCTTGGGCCATTGTTTCCAGCTCTTGGAGCCTCAAGTCTATCACTGAGAAAATGGGGAGGATAATCCCTGCCTGCGCCTTGCAGCTAATGCCATGGAAACTGCAGCTTCCGATCATAGCTTTGGTTAGGCTAGGTAGGGCCCCATTACTCTCTGGCTGGGCATCCCACATGCGACCTTTCACCTCTCTGAAACTCCATGTTCTGTCAGGTGGGGCTGAATCTAGTCTCTAAGGGTACATGAGCCTGGCCCCTGTTGTCCGCTCAGAAAATGTTGGCAAGTTAGGATCAATCCCTTAACCCCGGAGGCCTCCCCTGGCCCCTGCAACCCTGGGGGCTCAGACATTGGTCTCAAGTTCACTGATCTCAATGGTGCAGTGGTCCAGACTGGTGGTGGTAGGCTCTTCATCCTGCTCCACTTGCACGGGGACATGGTGGGGGCAGGCTGGGCCCAAAGTCAGCTCTGAGGCCTCAGCCACACTCTTTACACAGCCATTCCGCTGGGTCGCCACAATCTCCTGGAGGCTCACTGGCTTGGTCTCGCATGGTGGCAGTTTCTGGAGAAGGGAAATGGGCCTTGGTAGCAGCAGGAAGGACTGAGGGTAGACACTAGGGAGGACTGAAAGTCAGTGGAACAGAACAAGCTCAGGGCTGGCAATCACGGACAGGTTTTCCTATAGACATGCTGTATGACCTTGGTAGATCACTGTGCCTCTTTGGGTTCCAGTTCCCAAGCTGTCCTGCCTCCTCCTGTGGCTACCTTGGTAGAGAAGGGGACATGACTTGCAGGGTCAAATGAGGGGATAGGGGGCTCACCTGCCTGAGCCTCAGCTTCCTTCTGCATGATGTAGGACAGCCTAGCACCGGTGCTTAGTGAAGCACAGTTGTTAAACATGAGAATGTCACACGGGGATGCCAGCTCCAGAAGGGCAGGAAGTTTTATCTTGCTACCTTCACCACAGTTCTTTCTGCGTCTAGATCAGGGCCAGCCATGATACCAAATACCAAAACCAAACCCACTGCCATCGAGTCGATTACAACTCATAGAGGCCCTATAAGACAGAGTAGAACTGCCCCATAGGGCTTCTAAGATTGTACATCTTCGCAGAAGCAGACTGCCACATCTTTCTCCCACGGAGTGGCTGGTGGGTTCGAAGAGCTGACCTCTTGTTTAGTGACCCAAAGCTTTAACCACAGTGCCACCAGAGCTCCTCCAGCCATGTTGTTGTTATTGTTTGCCGTCGAGTCGGACCCGACTCATAGTGACCCCTCCTTGGGTTCTGAGGCAGTATCACTACGGAAGTAGATTGCCCCATCTTCCTTCCGAGGAGTGGCTGATGGATTTGAACCTCCAGCCTTCTCGTTAGCAGTCAAGTGCCTTAGGCACTATGCTACCAGAGCTCCAGCCATGGTAGGCACTTAATAAATAAATGTTGGAGGGATTCATTGGTCAGTCCCATTTAACAGAGAGCCTGAGGCCCAGAGACCCAGAAGATCTGCTGCTCTGCTCCCCCCCACCCCTAGCTCCATCCTCCTGCCTTCTCACCACCGCTTGATAGGCCACTGCTCTCACCTCGGTGCCCTTGTCCTGAACAAAGTCCTTCCGGCAGATGTGGGCCATGATTCCTGCAGCCAGAGCATCACCCAACACGTTAATCATGGTGCGGAAACGGTCCCTGGCAGGCCAAGGTGATGGTGATTAATTGCTGGACACTTTAATATAAAGGGAGCTGGCAGAGGGCAATGCTCAACCCAAAGGAGCGAGGCCACTGCACCTGCGCCACAGGCTGTGACCAGCTGTCAGGGCAGAGACCGGTGGTGGTGAGGCGGTGCCCTGACACCACTCAAGCCCACCCCATGGTGCTACTGAAGCAGGCTGATGCAGGGTCAGCTTCACAGGTAGTGTCCCGTGTATAGAAGGGCCCACACTTACCTTAATGATCTGTTGCGACCATCTCGAAATTCTTCATACTTTTTGAACAAGGGGCCTTGCATTTTCATACTGAACACTGGGCCCCACAAATTACATAGCCAGTTCTGTGTCAACGTTGGGGCCCCTGGGGACCCTCCCACTGTGCCAAACTACAGCAGTGCCCCACCTCCTGCCCTAGGGAAGGAACTCAGCACCCCACCCCGCAGTGCCTGGTGGCTCAGAAGCCAGTCCCTTCCCTGAGGGGAAGGCGACCTCCACTCACAGAGCCCAGTCAACAGCGATGATGAGGGTGATGTCCTCAGTGGGCAGTCCCACAGAGGTGAGCACGATGACCATGGTGACGAGCCCAGCCTGAGGGATGCCAGCCGCCCCGATGCTGGCTGCAGTTGCTGTGATGCTGCAGGGGGTTGGAGGGGAGGAGAGAAGGAGGAAGACCCAGCACAGTGTCAAGGCCTGCCCTGGTCTAAGGAGGAGGCAGGAATTCCAGGGCCTCTGGGAGCAGCCAGATGGGGCAATGGGTTTGTTAGGGATGCCAACGTCCCTGCTCAAGTTCCCAAAGCTCCCACAGACCTCTATCCCTGGTCTCAGGAGAACTTCTTAAGGAATTTGTGGCAAATCCTCCTGTGTCTGGAGCTGCTGACTCTAGATTTCTAGGAAGCTGTACTTTCAGAACGTCATGGAAATTCTGGTTGTCCACTGGCTGAGCTCTGCCACAACCTCCCTCTGGGGCCTGGTCTACAAGGTCAAACTTGTGCCCACAGGCTGGCGTGTGACCTTCCCCTCAGCTTCTGCCTTCACCCTGTCCCCTCCCTTCAGCTCCAGTCACACCTCCAAGGTTCCTCCCTCTCTCTGGCCTTTGTTCACCCTGCCCACCTTCAATGCCCTCTCCCCACCACCTGTCCAAACTATAGGACCTCCTCCAGCTTTGCTTCCTGGAGCTCCCCCCACCTCAGCCTCTGCCTGCTCACAGGCTGCAAGGCAACACTGGGGAAAGAGGCCTGTGTCAGAAGTCATGGAGGCCAGGGTCCAGTTTTGCAGTCTCGCCCCTTGTGCTGATTTGCTGTGTGACCTGAGGTGAGTCCCTTGGCCTCTCTGGGCCTTAGAGACCCCATCAGGTTTGGGAGTCTCAGAATCCTGAAGGGACCTCCAGTTTCCCCTCATCCACATAGGATATGGGGTGCCAGCAGGGTGCACCTGATGGTGATGATCTGGCCGAAGTCCAGCTCATAGTTGTTGACCTGGGCAATGAATATGGCAGCCACAGCCTCATAGAGGGCAGTGCCGTCCATGTTGATGGTGGCGCCCACAGGCAGCACAAAGCGGGCGATGCGCCGGTCAATGTGGTTGTTCTCCAGCAGGCACTTGAAGGTGATGGGTAAGGTAGCTGAGCTGTGGGCAGAGGGAACAGTATCTGCCCATCATTTCCTCCAGGATGGGCTGGGCCTCTGGCTGCCCGCCTGGTGACAACAGGAAGTCCACCCCTCCCAGGCAGCCAGCCCATCACAATGGAGTAAGTAACTAGCTGAAAGGACTTTGAACATGGTCAAGGGTGGCATCTGTATAAGAAGTGAGTGGTCAGCCCAGCACCTCAGAGAAGCCCCTCCCTAACCCAGACCCATGTGGGCCTGCTCAGGTTAGGAAGGGAGTTAGTCATTGGCAGAATACCCACTGTGTCCCAAAGCCAAAGTCACACTGCTGTACCAAGAGTATAGGAGACGCCA
>NW_006921732.1:5563438-5584914 GCF_000298275.1 Orycteropus afer afer
TTGTTGTTGTTGTTATGTGCCATCAAGTCAGCCCTGACTCTTAGCGACCCCTCCTAAGAGGGGTATCACTATGGAAGTAGATTGCCCAACCTTCCTTCCGAGGAGTGGCTGGTGGGTTTGAACCGCCAATAGAGTTATTAGGAGGATTAAATGAGTAAGTACTTAGGACCATGTCTAGTACATTGTAAGCACTCAATAAATGTTATCCACTGCTAGTGTTGTTATTATGTTGTTGTTAAGGTCCTAGGAGTTCCTGAGTGGTGCAAACAGTTAATGCACTAAGCTAACAGAAAGGTTGCAGGTTCAAGTCCCCCCAGAGGCATCTCAGAAGAAAAGTCTGATCATCTGCTTCCAAAAATCAGCCACCAAAAACCCTATGGAGCACAGATCTACTGTCACACATGAGGCTGCCCTGAGTCAAAGCTAACTCGACAAAGCTAACCAGAAGGCTGGCAGTCCAAACCCACCAGACACTCCTTTAAAGGAAGAATGGGCAGTCTACTTCCGTAGAGATAATGCCTCGGAAACCCAAGGAGGGGTTGCTACGAGTTGGATCCGATTTGATGGCAGTAAGTTCGGTGTTTTTTTTTTTTTAAAGTGCTAAGGAGCTCTAATGGCACAGTGGTTAAAGCATTTAGCTGCTAACCAAAAGGTCAGTGGTTCAAACCTATCAGCTGCTCCATGAGAGGAAGATGAGGCAGTCTGCTTCCATAAAGATTTACAGCCTTAGTAACCCTATGGGGCAGTTCTACTCTGTCCTATAGGGTTGCTATCAGTCAGAATTGACTCATAAACGGGTTTGGTTTTTTGGTTTAATGGCAGTGTTGGGACTAAAGCTCAGATTGGTGTGGCTCCAGTGCCCTTCCCGCTCCCCAGAGGTCCCTCCCTGGAGACTCCGGTTCCACCTGCCAGAGGCTTTAACAAGCCCCAAAGGTGCCGGCTGAGACTATGGTTCCTGTCGAGCAGGAGATGGCCAGGCTGTGGCAGCCATTTGGGGCTTTGCCTTCCCCTTTGCCTCGTAGCCTCAGCCTTGGTTGTAGGTTCCTGGGCAATGGCTTCTGGGACTTTTTCCTCAATGGGGTTTTGCTTCTCCTGAGTCCTGCATGAGGTGCTTCTGCTGCCAACGGCGGGGTCATGTGACTGCCAGGGAAGAAGGCCTGCAGGGAGCTCCCATCCCCATTTTACAAATTGGGAAATGGAGGCCTAGGTGCGAGAAGGCAGTAAGGGCTGAAGGGATGGCCTTTGGCTCCAGACAGAGGTGGTCTCATTGTGGGAGCTTCCTACCTGTGAGGCAGTCTCCTCACCACCCTGTCTTTTCAGGGTTAGATGCTTACGCTTCTTTCTCTTTCCACTTGATTGATAGCTGGTCTGCATGACTCTAACTCCCTGAGGTCTGCACTCAGCTGCAGTATGGGGTCTTTAAGGGCAGGTCTTGATTCATCTGGTTCAACCTGGCAGTCTTCTCCTAATTGGATCATCTCAGTCCACACAGCAACCCCAAGAGTTGTGGTTATAATTATACCTGTTCTGTATATGAAGAAGTTGGTGCCCAGGGAGGCTGAGTAACTGGCCCATAGTCACACAGCTAGGAAGCAACAGAGCCGTGATGTAAACCCACACAGTCTAGCTACACTGCCAAGGCTGTAGTGGTGCAAAGATGTCCCAGACGTTAGGAGAGGCAAAGCCTCCAGAACCATGAGAGTGGGATGGAGAGGGAAGGGGCATCTCCAACAGCGACACCAAGTGGCGGTAAGGGGCAACAGCAACTGTAAATTCATCAGACTGCTGTTTCTCTCCCTCTCATCTCTGTGGAAGCTGAGCTATTTGATTGAATAAACTTTAGGGATTGTGGGCACTTGGGAAAGGAGAAGGCCTCAAGAAGAGATAAGGGCTTTCTGCTACTTGGGTTGGTGGGGCCTTGAATGATAAATTTCGAAATAGATCTTGTTACCATAGCTACCCCAAGCTTGTGGAGGGGCCAGACTGACATGACACTTTCTGTGGTTCTATGTCTGTGGACACATGGTGGCTGGACAGAGGGGCTGAGTTCAACCACCATCTCCCCATCCTGCCCACTGCCCAGGGCTACCTGGAGGAGGTAGCCAGTGCAATTAGCAAGGCCTGGAGGATGCCACGGATGAAGACGATGGGGTTCT
Source organism: Orycteropus afer afer (assembly GCF_000298275.1). Classification (NCBI taxonomy): domain Eukaryota; kingdom Metazoa; phylum Chordata; class Mammalia; order Tubulidentata; family Orycteropodidae; genus Orycteropus; species Orycteropus afer. The sequence continues at coordinate 5,565,595 of NW_006921732.1, forward strand.
TTTTGGTGATGAAGAAGTAGAGCAAGGGCAGGATGAAGAGGCCATGGACCACGAGCCCACACACCACAGTAACTGCGTAGAAGCCCAGTTTCTTCCCAACGGTTGTGGGGTCATCCATCTCCAGGATCTTGCCAGCAATGAGGAACACGATGCCAAAGGGGAAATACCTGGGATGGGCAAGGCAGTCCAACGCTCAGGTTGCCAGCAGTTCTCAGCCTCAGCCTTACATCACTGCATGACTCATCCTCTCTGAGCCTCCTAGAGGTCACACAAGAGCTGAAGGACACCATGTAGAAAAGTGCCAGCCTGGGATCAGGCACAAGGCGTTATCAATATTACCCTCAACCACCCCAGCCCTGGAGAAGCTCTCGCTCCTTCTCTGACAGTACCTCCGCCTTGAGAAGGCCCATGTCCTAGCCCCAGCAGTGCCACATCTCTGTGGATGACCTTGGGCAGGCCTCTGCATTTCCCTACTTCAACTGTGCAAGGTTGGACTGGAAGATTTCTGAGGTCTGAACTCTGAGCCAAGGAGTGGAAGTTGGTTCTCACTTTAAATGTTTCCTTTCTCTAAAAATCAAGCTGATGAGGAAACAGGCCCTGTGAGCAGCACGGCCTGGCTTAGCTCTTAGCATTCCTCCTGACTGGGCCCAAAAAGGCAGAACCAGGGCTGGGACCAGGCCTAGGTAGGGCTGGGGGACCCATAAAAATGTGTGTAGCCCTGGAAGCCCCAGGCCCAGGGGTGAGCCTGATGTGCAGCTTTCTCCTGGGGCTACACAGGAAGGGGCTCTGGCATCCCTCCACCCTCCCTGGGCATGGCCTTGTTTGGGGGGAGGAGGCTTACCACACAGCCACCGCCACGATCTTCATGACAGATTCATTGAGGCACTGGCAGAAGCTGACTAGGGGGGCTCCACTGTCACCCATGCGGCCCAGCATGATGCCTGTGGGGGCAGGGACACAAGCACATCCAGATGCCCCTGGCAGAGGCCAGGCACATGTGTCTGCACGTGCAGACGCATACAGGAGTCAGGAGGGCCCAGGCAGATCTCGGCCCTGGCCGACTTCCCAGCAGCCTCGGAGGCACCATTCCTCCCTTCCACTCTCTTCTTTTCTTCTCCTCGGCCTCTGCCACTGGACCAAGGCAATGAGCTCCCCACAGGCTCACATCTCTCATTCCTCTCTTATCCATTCCACACACCCCAGCAAATGTCATCTTATTAAAATAAAAGTGCTCCCCTGCTGAACACCCCTGCTGACTTCCTTGTGCATTTAGGCCCCAGCCAAGCTCCCCAGCTTCAGGCCTCCCTTATGTCATCTGCCCTGCTCTCCCCTCCCCACTATGCTCCAGCACCACTGGCTTTCTTGAAGTTTCCAAGATCCATCAAGGTCCTCACTGCATTAGAGCCTTTACTCATGCAGAGCCCTCTTGCCGCAGCACTGGCTGCATCTTCTTATGCTCGCTCCTTCTCTGCCTGTAGGTCTCAGACAAGCCTGCTTCTACTCTCTTTTGCCCCCACCTCTGCTGGTGTGGTGGTTAGGGCATTTGACTATTAACCAAAAGGTTGGTAGTTCGAACCCATCTGAAGAAAGATGAGGCAGTCTGCTTCTACAAAGCAGACTTGGGTTTATAGAACCCAATGAGGGAGTCACTATGAGTTGGAATCGACTTGATAGCAGTGAGTTTGGTTTTTGAGTTATTCTATTCTCTGCCCAAAGAATCTCCCCATAAATCTCTATCTTATCTCTTTCATATCACTTACTACAACTTAGAAGGAGCTCTGGTGGTGCAGGGCCTAAGGCATTTGACTGCTAACCAGAAGCATGGTGGTTCAAACTCACCAGCTGTTCCATGGGAAGAAGATGAGATAATCTATCTCCATAAAGATTTACAGCCTGCAAACTCAGTGGGGGTTACTATGAGTTGCAGTTGGCTTGATGGCTGTGGGTTTAGTTTGCTTTTGGTATTACAACTTAGAGCTATTGTTTTCCATTTGTCTGTGTTTCTGTCTCCTCCAGTACAATGTTAGCTCTGTGAGCGCAAGAACTGTATCTCCATGGCTGGTACATGGTAGATGCTCCACAGTAGTTGTTGAATGAGCAAATGAACAAGTGAGTGAATGAATAAAGCCTTCCCTGACCATCCTGTCACTCTCCCCTTGGCATCCTGGGCTTCCCTGCAAAGCACCTACCACATAAGTAATTTTACCCATGTGTACTCTTTCAAGGTGAGCTCTAGCAAGAAGCCACCTCAGATGGGGAGGGAGGCACAAGGGCTTTAAATAAACAATGATGTCTAATCATTTTAGTTTCCTGCTCTTTACTGTAACCCTCTCTCCCCATTTCCCCAGACCTGAGTAAAGGTTTGAGAGCAGGCAGCAAGAAAGAAGGAGGGATGACACTCCTGGAGGCAAAGCAGCCCCAAACCAAAAAAACCCAAACCCACTGCCATCAAGTCGATTCCAACTCATAGCAACCCCTATTGGGTTTCCAAGGTGGTAAATCTTTAGGGAAGTAGATTGCTCAGTCTTCCTTCTGCAGAGTGGCTGGTGGGTTTGAACCACCAGCCTTCTGGTTAGCAGTCAAATGGTGGCACTGCACCACCAGAGCAGGGATGGAGAATTACAAGTGAGGGTGGTGAGGAGGAGCACCCAGCTCCAATCTGGGGGAGGGTCAAGACATCCCTCAGGAATGAGATGGGGACTTGAGACAGTCTACTCAGATGGTAAAAGACTGGAAGGCCTCCGATGATTCAGATTGTTGGAGGAAGGAAAGAAGGGGTGTGCAGGGGGAGAGCGAGGTGGAAGAACAGAGGGGAGGAGGGAAAGCTCCAGGGCCCTGCTGGGGTGGGGGCTGTGCCTACCCATGGTGGCGGAGAAGATGACAATGCCCAGCACGTTCATGCCATCACTGGTGCCAGGCTCTGACTTGTAAATGACCTCGGGCGGCGGGGTCAGGTCCAGGGCGAAGTTCTGCACTCGAGAGCCATTCTCTTCCTGGACCCCATAGACGAGGATCTGCTGAGGAGGGGCCTCATCTGACGCCACCTTGGGGGACTTGACAACGGCGGTGGTCTTGGTGCGGTACTGATGAATGATACCCCAGCCAGGAAAGCAGTTAGGGCCAAGTGTTGTTATTAATATCAACAGCAACAACAATGCTCCTTGAAAGCACATTCGTACCCATCCCTATCCTATTTGAAGCCCACAATAACCCTGTGAGGGAAGCAGTGCGGGGATTAGAATCAATATGCTCCCGATAAGAAAGCTGAAATTCCTTCCTCCATGCACACACTACCTAGCTTCGTCCTTCCATCCTTTCCTCCGGTGTATCCATGCACTTTTACACCCATCTGTGTCCCTTTCTACCTGTCCTTCCATCTCTCATCGCCCTCGATAATTCACCCATTTATTCCTTCCAGCCATCTATCATCTATGTACCTAACAGCCAGCCAGCCAGCTCCACCTTCACCTGATGAAAACATGGGCCTTCTATAAAAGCCCTGCTTTCTTGACCAGGTTAGGCCCTGGGTGGGAGAAGCTGAGCTGCGGGAGCCACCTGCACTGGCTCCTCTGCCCCCAGGGCCTTCGTGGGTCTCTCTACTCCATTCCTCACGTCTGGGAGCCTAAACGCTGCAGTCTCCCAGCCTCCCAGACATCAAGTTAGCAGTGAAGCAAGCCTCGTAACAAGGGGAAAAAGAACCACTCAGGAAACATGTAGACTTAAAGTCTCTCTGCTTCTGTTTCCTCATCTGTAAAATAAGGATCATCATAGTATCTCTCTCCTTGGACTAAAGAGACAATATATGTAAAGTGCTTACAACACAACCTGCCACATAGTAACTGCTATCACTGTCATCATCATCATTATTCCAGTTTGAGTACACCGCTGGATGCTCTGCTAAGCACTTGGGATACAAAAATGAACCAGACATTATTTCTCCTCTGAGAGCCTAGGAGAGGGCGTGGACTACAAGGGAGAAGCTTCACAAAGGATGGAACATTTGATCTGGGTCTTGCAGGATGGATAGGAGTTTACCAAGAGGAAAAGATCATACAGGTACTTAAATATTTGCAAAATAATGTATGCAAGGCTACTGACTACAACACTACAAAAGGATGATTTTTAGAAGAAAGAGAGAATAGACTTAGAAGCCAGCCAGTTTACCTACTAGTTCTGATATTTACTATTGGCATAACCTTGGGCAAATCCTTAATCCTTCTGAGCCTCTGTTTCCCCATCCAGGAAATGGGATTAATACTACCTGAGTGTAGGGTAACTGTGAGGACTGAGTGAGATGGTATATGTGTGGTCACCAGCACAAAACCAAGGGCAGAGCCTTTCTCAACAAGGCTTCCTTCCACTCCCATCATTTTTCTTTGTGGAAAACTAGAACCCAAGACAGTATGGCCATGGAGGGCGCGAAGGATCTAAGTCTCACTTCCCTCAGGCAACAGGATAAGAGGACAGCTGAGAACCTGCAAACCTCCAGGGCAAACTTGTCTCCTCCCAGTGGAGCCCAGGCTGCCCTTGCCTGTCCACCTCTCCCACCAGCTGTCCCTTCCCCTTCATTGCCCAGGGACCCACTCACCTGTTTGAATGTGGCTTCCACCAGGTTGGCTGGAAACATATTCCTGGGAAGAGAGTTGGTAATTGAAGAATTCCAGAGCCCAGGAATTGGGGTGGGCCCCGTGGGGTCATTTGAAGGTCTCCCTGGGCAGTGGAGGGTTTCCAGGAGCCAGCCTCACCTCCCTCTGCAGTGTCACCTCTTGGCACCCCCAGCGCACTCCCAGTAATTAAAGCTTCCACACCAGTTGCTTAAAGTTCTCTAAACATATCATGCACTTTTCCAGTTCCATAATTTTGTCTACATGGCTCCTTCTGTCTGGAATGCCCTTTCTGCTTCTCTGCCTGGCTGGCTCCTATTCAAATCAAGCATAGGCCAAATAAAGGCCATCACTGTCCAGGCTTCCCTGACTGCTCCAGGCAGACTCTGCAGTCTCCCTCATGGACTTCACCTCACTCCACCATGCTTTAGTGTGGTCACTGGTTGATGTATGTCTACTTCCCCCATAGATGTTCTTGTTGTTATGTGTCGTCGAGTTGGACCCGACTCATAGCGACCCCTCCTTGAGTTTCCAAGGCAGTATCACTACGGAAGTAGATTGCCCCATCTTCCTTCCGAGGAGTGGCTGGTGAGTTTGAACCGCCAGCCTTCTGGTTAGCAGTCAAATGCCTTAGGCACTACGCTACCAGAGCTCCCTCCCGCATAGATGGGCCCCTTGAAAGCAGGGACTTTGTCATTCATAGCTCATCTGTAGAGCCCACCACAACACCTGGCATATAACTGGAATCATCATCATCATTATTTCTATTATAAAACTAAAAGTGGAGGGGCTTGTGTCCTACCACATATTAGAACATACTAAGAACACACTGTAAAGATGTGACTATCAAAGTGTTGTGATACTCCCATGTTCATCACAGCACTATTTACAATAGCAAAAAGATGGAAACAAACTAGGTGCCCATCAACAGAATGGATAAGCAAACTATGGTACATGCACACAATGGAATTCTATGCAACCCTAAAGAATAACGTAGCATCTACAAAACACTGCATAACGTGGATGAACTTGGAGGACATTATGCTGAGTGAAATAAATCAATCACAGAAGGACAAATATTGTGTTAGTTCATTATTGTAAAAGGTCAAGGAAAGGTTTATATGTGGAAGGAAGCTTTCTTTGTTGGTTACCAGGAGTGGGAGGTGAGAGGAGGGAACTCTGCAAAAATAAAAATAAAAAAAGTGGTGTGATACTGACATAGCAATCAATAGAAAAATCAGCGTAACAGAACTTATAGCTCAGAAACAGAACCTAATATACCAAATATTTCATATTTGATAAGAAGGTGTTTCATAAATCAGTGAGGAAAGAAGCATTCATCATATTGTACAACTGAGCAACTACTGCAAAAATAAAAGTTAATTCTTTCCTTCACACTTTACACCAAAATAAATTCCAGATGATTTAAAGAAATAAATGATTTTGCAAAATGAAACCAAACAAAACGAGGAGAAAATATAGGTTAATATTGTCTCAGATCTCAGGATATGAAACGGCTCTCTAAGAACAAATGAGTAATAAAAGTCCATAGATCTTAACTGATTGCTGTTGTTGAGTGTGACTCATAATGACCCTATAGGACAGAGTCGAACTGCCCCACAGTGTTACCAAATGAAGAATATCCTCAATGCAATGTGGTATCCTGGATTGGATCTTGGAGCAGAAAAAATGACATGAGTGGAAAAACTGTTGAAATTCAAATAAAGTCTGTAATTGAGTTAATGGTGTCATACCCATTTCCTTTCTAGCGTACTACAGTTATGTAAGATGCTGATATCAGGGGAAGCTGGGTGGGGACTATACAGGAACTCTCGGTACTATGTTATGTCTGCAACTTTTCTGTAAATCTGCAACTATTCCAAACATGAAAAGCTAAAAAATTAATGAATAAAAATTAAGAAGCACTCTAAGATAGAATCAATACAAATACAATTAGAAAGCAAATGACAAACTGAGGAAGCTAAGACAAAGTGTTATCTTCCTAAATTTCTAAAGTGCCTTTACAAATCTTTTTATGTTTACATGTTCACAGTCTATCTCCTCCTGCGAAAATGCCAGCTCCCCGAGAGAAGGGACCTCTGTTTTGTTCACTGCGGTGTCCCAAGCACCTGGAAGAGTGTCTAACACATAGTGAGCACCCAGTAAATACTTGTTGCATAAAAAAGTGGACCACCAAAAACATTAACACTCCAAAAAAAAAAAAAAAAAAAAAAAAAGATTGTAAGACCTGAGTAGGCAAATCACTTGCACAAAAGAAAAAATGTAAATGGACCAAACAACTTTTCAAAAATCATCTGCTTTTTGTGAATGGCTGTCCAAGATACAACAATTGATCTCTCTTTGCCTGGAGCAACAGAAGAAGAAGGAGACCCAGGAGTTAGAGAAGGAAATGGTTTGCAGGTCTGATTGCTCCATGAACTACTTCCTACCTTGCCACAAGACCAGAAGAAATGGATGGTACCTGGTTATGGAATGGAATCTTACTGGACATATTGAGACTGAAGGGACCCCCAAATCTACCACCTGGAAAACACTTTTGAATTGTGAGCCAAAACTATCCCATGAAGTCATATTTAAATTAAACAACAATTTAGCTCAATAAATAATGTGCATTTACATTGAGCATTGCACCCTATTGCAGGATTACCTATATGAGATGGAAATGCCAGGAGAAAACCTAAACACAAATGAGAACTTTAAGTGACAGAGAATCTATTAACAGTGGTACAACAATAGGGCCAGAGTGGGAATAGTGGGAATAGTGATACATGTGTAGTCTGCAACCACTGTTAGTGAACTAACAGTACATGAAAAACTGTTGAACAGGTGTGTGTTTTGTTGTGTATATTTTCACCAAAGAAAAAAAAGGTTGCACTTCATCAATAAATGAAAAACATGTTCACCTATTGAACTGGCAAAAATTTTTTTTTTAACGTGACAATGCACAATGCTGGGAGAGGGTTGGTGAGATGGGCACTTTCATGGGCTTCTGACAGCAATCTTTCTGTAAAGCAGTTAGCAACTCGTATCATCACCTTTATAACCCTCTTCTAGGAACCTATTCTAAGAAATGAATAAGAGATGCTGACACAGATTGTTGTCCATGTGCTTGCATGTTCGTGAACAGAATATTCCTCACTCTCCTCTACTGGATTGACTTGTCCTCACTCACTGTTGTTCTTGGCAAATCTTTTTCTTCCAGGTTCACTTACACACACATAGAGTCATATATGTGGATATGAGTGCATTGCTTCTGACTTCACACCCAACAGCCATTGTTGGAAAACAGAAACTAGAATTCTCACCTTCTATGCCAGGGACCAAAGGAGCTCTGGTAACACAGTCCTTAAGGCATTTGACTGCTAAACAGAAAGTTGGTGGTTCAAACCCACCAGCTGCTCTGCAGAAGGAAGATGGGGCAATCTACTTCCATAAAGAATTACTGCTTTGGAAACTCAATGAGGGTCACCATGAATTGGAATTGATTCTGTGGTAGTGAGTTTTTTGAATGAGTATGCCAGAGACCAGGGTTTGATTCCCGGCCAATGCACTTTATGCACAGCCACCGCTTACCTATCAGTGGAGGCCTGCATGTTGCTGTGATGCTGAATAGATTTCAGCAGAGCCTCCAGACTAAGATAAACTAGGAAGAAAGGCCTGGCAACCTACTTCTGGAAATCAGCCAGTGAAAAACCTATGGATCACAATAGTCTGATCCACAGCCACTCACAGGGATGATGCAGGACTGGGCTGTGTTTGGCTCTGTTGTGCAGGCATGTTATGCCTGTCATGAGTTGGGGGCAATACAATAGCAGCCAACAACAACAACAACAACAACAAAATGCAGGCTCAGTGTAAACTCATAGCAGGAGGAAGGAGGCCTGGAGTGAGCTACCACGGCAGAAAATTGGGAAAGAGTGGTCATGGGTGTGTCGGGATCTAACCACAATTTCCCACTAAGTTCAGCTATGTTACAAGGAAGAGAAGCAGCAGAGGTCTGGAGCTGGGATCTCAGAAATTCATATGAGGCTTTTCTTTCCATTAGCCATGAGTGGATTTCTGTCCTTAGAATGGTAGCTGCCTGCGAGGGTTGGTGAAGTCAAGCAGACTTGAAGGCAGACTTAGTGCCTGGTGAGTACGAGGCACGTGCCGGGCACATAGCTACCCAGAGTGCCATGGTTTGTTCACTTGTTTGAGCATCTCTGGCTGGAATGGAGGACGCTCATTTTGCACTGACAAATATTTTGAAAATCTCTCCTAGAGACAAGGCTCAGAAGGTTTAAGGGACTTACAAGCTTGTTTTCCAGTGAAACTTAAAGGGAAGGCTGCTTTTGACTGAGCAGAAATGAAGAATACTGGAAATGTTAAAAGAAATCAAATGAAACTTATACCTAGTATGTACATTTCTTTGCAACTTCCTTCCCAATTAGACTAATTTAAAATGTGTGTTCATGTCAGGGACGGCTAGTTTTCTACTCAGTCTCCATTCTCTCCTCCTTCTTTACTAACAGAAGCCCTGTGATATTATGAGGCCCAACTGGGCCCTGCCACCTGACCCATTTCCCAGCCTCTCTCACCATGGAGGTGGCCAATGAGATGTTAGTGGAAGTCATTGGGTGGTGTTTCCCGAAAAAGTCTTAAAAATGTGCCCTTTTGTCCTTTCCTTGAACTGTCTTCTTTCTGTCTGGAATGTGGACATAATAGCTGATGCTTGAGCAACCTTCTTGGATCGTGAAACGCCACAATGATGAAAGCGAAGTGCTAAGCATGGCAGAGCACAAAGTAGAGTGAACATGGGGCCTTGATGACCACAAGATGCTTATTTGCAGAAAATGTAAACCTGTATCTTGCTTAAGCCTCTGCTGTTCTGGATTTGTCTTAACAGCTACAAGAGTGGTGTAAATAGTTAACATGTTAGCTGCCAACTGAAAGGCTGGAGGCTTGTGCCTTGGAAGAAGGGCCTGGTGAGCTACTTCCAAACAGTCAGCCATTGAAAACCCTACAGAGCACAGTTCTCCTCTGACCCACATGGGGTCACCAAGAGTGGGCATCAACTCAATGGCAACTGGATTTTTAGTAGCCAAAAGCAATTTCTGACTAATCCACATGTTCATACTAAGAATCAATGAACTTATTGGGCAGATGTCAATAAATAATTATATTTTTGATTATTAGATGGGAAAATGTACATTGTCTTTTGGTTTTGGACATGCAGGAGAAGGCTTTCTGTTTGCTGCTTTCAGACCTGTGCTTTTTGGGTAGCCCCAAAATCTCAAAACCAAGCTTATTGCTGGCAAGTCAATACTCACTCATGGCAACTCTGTAGGACAGAGTAGAACTGCCCCAGAGGGTTTCCAAGGCTGTGAATCTTTGCAGAAGCAGCTGCCTCATGTTTCTCCCATGGAGTGGCTGGGCTGATGGGTTTGAACTGTCCACCTTTTGGTCAGCAGATGAGCGCTTTACTGCTGAACTGCCAGGGCTCCTTCTCCTGGTGTCGGTGATGTAAAATAACATAATGTGCCTGGGAGAAATTAACAGTCATGTCCATCGAGTCCACCCACCCTCTGCCCATGTCTCTGGGCAGGGCCAGGGTACACCTCTTGGCTCCTTTCCTCATTTACCATTTGTAAGTTCCCATTGTGATGGTTCCAAACTCACCCTAATCCTTTGTCCCCAACCCAGGCTCCCAAGGTAGGAAGGAGTCTTTTCTAAGCACAGCTCCTGGGAGCCTCATCCAATCCCTGAGAGGGTAACTGGGAGTTATAAATAGAGCCAAATCATTACATAATCTCTCTGGTGTTTTAATAAGACTGGGGAGAAAAAAAAAGGGGACCAGCTCTGATTCGTGTTCTGCTTGGGTTTTTTTCTGTGAGACTAGATTGTGAGCAGACGGCAGTTTTCCAGCGCTCCCACTTGGTGTCCTGGGAAATGAATTCTTGTTTTGGTGGGTCGTGCAGGGACACAGCCTGCTGTGTTCCTCTGGAATCCTCTTTAAGATGGATACACGTCTTCCCACCCTGAGGTATGCTAAGAGGCCTCATTTCCCTGTTCAGTCGGCCCCCATACCTTTCTGAATATTTGTTTGTCACATTGCCCCAGTTTCCAGTTCCTCTCCCCGTCATACATGTTCTCATTCAGGCATCAGCACTCAATTGGCCTCTGGAGCAGAGCAAGGGTGACGAGGTCCCAGGTACCTCACTGCCGGTGCCCCATCCAGCACAGCCTTTCAGGGCCTCAGGGTGGCTGCCCAGCCCATCCTTCTTGTCCATCTGCCCTAAGATAATGGACAGCCCTCCAGCAGGGTCTCAGGTTTGCTCCTCCAGCTCCCAGTGTAATATCTTCCCTCAGAGCAGGCATTTAATAAGGTGGGCTGGATGGAATGGAAGTGATGCTCCCCCTCCCACCCCTTCCCAGGGCATCTCCAGGCCTCTGTCATCCTGTCCACTCCACCCTCCTCCACTCCATCCTTCCCAAACTCACTGGTTCCCCATTTCTAAAACATAACAGCCAACATCTCAGCCTGGCACTCAAGGCCCTCGAGGTGGGGCTCCACTCTGTCCTCCCACTAGAATCCACCTCCAGAAGCTTCTCTTCATATTCCCAAGCCTCAGAATGTCAGTCAGAGGGACCTTGAAAATCACTGGAACAGCCCAGAGAGGGGAACCAGCCTGCCCAGGCTCACACAGTGACTTATTGGCAGAACTGAGATGAGACCTCAATTCTCCTAGGTTCTGGTTCCCTGTCCCAGGAAGCATGGGCTCTCTCCCTGCAGCCCCAGTCTCTGGCTAAGAAATGGTGACAGTGATGTCCAACCACCCAGCTTTGCAAAACAACTTGCTCGGGGTTGAGAGCAACTGAGGAAAAGTCTCAAACGGGAGGATCACTTTTCACCACGTGAAAAGTGAGAGCAGGAAATGCTCCTGGAACATTTGACTCTGACACGTGCGTCTGATCCAGAGCCTGCAGCCCCCGAGCAGGGGGAGGCAGTGGCAGGGAGAGCGGAGGCTCCCGAGCACCAGCAACTTCTTCCACCACCAGCCAAAGCTGTTTTGAATCATAGAATCCAAGAAATGATGAATCATAGTCCCTGAATCTTAGAAATAATGGATCTTAGAAAGGCGGCTGCTCGAAACATCCCTTCCCTTGGCTTCCAGGACATCTGCTCTGCCTGTCTCCTCCTGCCCCTCCGCTGGCTCCTGTCACTCAGCTCTGCGGGCCCTTGGATGGCAGTGCACCAGGGCTCATCCTGGACTTCTGCATGTGCCCTCTGCACTTCTGTCCTCTCTTGGGGTTTCAGCCACTAACTGCAGACCCCACTTTCCACGTACATGTTCAGCAAACATCAACTGGCCACCTACTCGGTGTCAGGCTCTGGGGCTACAGCAGGAAACATGTTTTTAAAAATCTGGCCCTCACAGAGCATATTTCATTCCAGTGGGGAAGACAGAAAATGAAATAAAGAAGTACACACACATGACAATGTTGGAGAGTAGGGAAGGCTATGAAGAAGTCCCTGGGTGGCTCAAACAGTTATGCACTCGACTACTAGCTGAGAGATTGGTGGTTTGAATCCACTCAGAGGCACCTGTGAAGAAAGGCCCGGCAGTCTGTTTCTGAAGGGTCACGGCCTTGAAAACCACATGGCATTGCCATGAGTCAATCGACTTGACAGCACCTGACAATAGCAAAGGCTATAGAAAAAGTGAAGCAGAGTAAGCAGAGAGTGACAGACACCAGGAGGCCTCTCTGAAGAGGGAACAGTGGCAGAGATGAAAACGAGTGGGGGAAAAGCTGTGTGGCTCTGTCTCCAGACAGAGGCAGTAAAGAGGACAAGGCACTAGAGTCCAGAAGAACAGCCTGGAGGCCAGTGTGGCTGGAGAGAAGCAAGGGGGAGGGGACAGTGGACACAGAGGTCAGAGAGGTCAGAGACAGGTGCATGGTGGGGCTCAGGAAGCGCCTGTGGGACATAGTGAAGTCTGGAAATTGGGTGTAATGTAATGGGTTTTGAGCAGGCTTTAGAAAGGATCTCTGTGGCTGCCTACTGAGAACAGACTATAGGGAGGCAAGAGTGAAACGGCTGGTTGACAAGGCTGAGGTGGTTGTGGCAGTTGCACCATAGGATCACACAGAGCTGGGTTGGATCCTGGCTCCACTACTTATTCGCTGGATGACTACAAAAATCACTTCACCTCTCTGAGCCCTAGTCCCTTAAGTATTAAAACAAACAAACAAACAATAAAAAACAGAAAAACAACCATTTCCTTTCGTTGATTCCAACTCATGGCAACTTCATGTGTCACAGAGTAGAACTGCCCCATAGGGTTTTCTTGGCTGTCATCTTTACAGATTACACACGGGGTCTCCATGAATCAGAATCAACTTGAAGGCAATGGGTTTGGCTGCTTTGGGTTTATTTTTTATTTATTTATTTTTTAATCTTTACAAAAGCAGATTGTCAGGCCATTCTTCTGCAGCACCTCTGAGTGAGCTCAAATCTCCAATTTTGGATTAATAACAAGGAGCTCTGGTGGCATAGTGCCTAAGGCATTTGACTGCTAATCAGAAGGTTGGTGGTACAAACCCACTAACTGCTCCACAGAGGGAAAATGGGGCAACCTACTTCCCATGAAGGTATACTGCCTCAGAAACCCAATGTGGGTCACTATGAGTCAGAATCGACTTCATGGCAGTGAGTTTGTTTTTTGTTTTTTTGGATTAATAGTTGAGTACAAACTGTTTATACCACCCAAGGACCTTATCTATAAAAAAGGGACCAATAAAAAAGGAGGGGGGCAATCAGAGGGCAGTATTTACACAGGGAGCTAGCTCAGAGGGCAGGAATGCATAGGAAAGGAGGACACAGGGGAAAGGCAACCATAAGGCAGAAACGGGAAGAGAGCTGTTACATTATGGGGATTGCAATCAATGTCGTGAACCAAAATGTGTATGAACTGCTGTATGGAATATGAATTTGCTCTGTAAACTGTCATTGAAATCACAATAAAAAAATAAATAAATTTTAAAAGGGGAAGTAATAACTGCCATCTTCCATGGAAGAAGCTAAATGTGGCCTGGGTGAGATCACGAAATCAGTCCATCAGTCAGTCGACCCTCCCTGCTGCCTGCTCTGTGCCAGGTGCCATGCGGTGCCGGGCGCCCAGAGAGGGGCAGCTCCTGCCAGCCTGAAGTGGGCAGATCATGCAGGGTAAGATATAGCAGAGGCAATGTGTGCACAGAGTAGGTGCTCAGTTAATATTTGCCATTGGCATCAATCTACCAGGGCGATACTGGCCCCTGAATGACGTGTTGTTACTACATGGGATCAAGGGTAGACTCTGACTCTTCCTTACTACCCCCTGCCCTATCTCTCCCTCTGGATGTGACATTCAGGGCTCTGGGGGTCCTGGCTCAGGCATGGCATCCCAAGCAGGCTGCTGGTGGTGAAGGTTACCGGATGAGGTCCAGCAGGGCGTCCGCTGAACTCATGATAGGTTTCCCACTTTGCTCTGTGGTCTCCTTCTGGGCTGCACCGCCCGGGTGGATGATGATGACCATGATGATGCCCACGATGACTGCCATGAAAGTGGTCCACAGGTAATAGGCCACGGTGAGGACGCCCAGGCGGCTGGAGGTCTTGGGATCCAGGGAGGCGAGGCCAGACATCAAGCTGGGAGAGTGGATATGGGTCAGGGTCTTAGGTGTGGGGAGACCCTGGGCCCAGCCTACTTTCATATGCTTCCTCTTGGCTGTGCCCAGCACCCTCTTAGTACCAGGGGGAACACACCAGCATGGGAACCACCCCCTCCCAATAAGCCAGTCCTTATAGCTCCTTCAGCCGGACTCTCTACACCCAGTGTCACGGGACCAGCAATTTCACACCTCCAGGCCTTTGCATGTGCTATTTCCTCTGTCTAGTGTCCTCTTATCAGCCTGTCTACACATGCCTAACTACTAACACCTGTCTTTCTTCATTTGCCTTTCTCACTTATGCAAGACGGAGCTCAGAGTCACCTCTTCAGTGAAGTCTTTTTTGGACTATAGACCTCTCTCCCAGAATAAGAATCCATTATTGGGCCCCCACAGCTCCCAGTGTCCTCTGTCATGACCCTGGTTGCCGTTGTCTGTTTGCCTGTCTCTCTCACCAGATCGAGGACATGTGAGAGGTGGGACAGGCCTGACTTCTCTGAGGTGCCCAATGCCCAGCATGGGCTGACACTGAACAGGAACTACTGCAGGCTTGCTGAATGAATGAATGAGTAAAATGAGTCAGAGCACTGAGCTGGGAGTTGATGGCCCATTAGCTATGTGACCTTGGGCAAGCAAGTCACTCCCCTATCTTTGACTCTCAGAATCCTTATCTATAAAATGGGACCATGGTTGGATTTTCCCTGAGAGGTGCCACCCTGTGGCCATCTTGGGTTAGTGCCTAGGGGCAGCCTCCCCTTCATAGGAAGTTGTGTTGGAGGGGAGGGGCTTGTGACTCTCTTCTTTCAGCTCTTCCCCACCCTCCGCTACCCGCTACCCCGGACAGTGGATCCTCCCCTTCCCTCTCCCCTCCCTTCCCTCCCAGCTCTGGGGCCACTCTTCTGTGGCTATTGGGGGTGGGTGGGTGAAAGATTAATTAAGGAAATGCTTATGCTTTGCTTTGCTGCCAAAAGGATTTTTCCCCAAAGCCCTCTCATTCTCTCAGATAAAGGAAGTATTTGTCTGGTTTTAATCATGTAAACAAGAGCGGATAATCGCTTCATGCACACTCCTCTTATCATTAGGCTACAGGAAGGCAGCTTTCAGCATCAGAGTTGAGCACAGAGGCCTCTCCCCGACCCCAGGCTGTAACCACTGCTGCCAGCGCCCTTTTCTTTGCTTGTTACAGCAGAAGCATACTCTGGCATTACAGCTTAAGGGTCCCCTCCTCCATGAGGCCTTCCCTGCCCTGACCCTTAGGCTGGGTGAAAGCCCCTTCTCTGGGCTTCCTTAGCCCCTGTGCTTCCCTCTGCCCCAGCTCCACTGCACACACTGAGTTGCCAGCTGTTTACTGAAGTGTCTCCATGACTGGACGGGTCTGAGTCAATGCTGTGTCCACAGAGCTGCCTCAGAGCATGGGTTGCTAACACTTCACTGAATGAAGAAGTGAATGAATGAGTGAAGTCTATGTTTACAATCTCTGCTCACCCCTCATCTGCCAGGATGCCATATGTTAGTGATGGGTTTAGGGTGGGTCTCAGACACAAATCCTCAAAGGCTCATAATGGGATTGTGCAGCCAGGAGTGGGGGGCACCCTGTAATCATTATCCCTGAGGGAGATTATTCCAGACCAGGGCCAAACAGTCCTCTGACCACAGAAGAGTCCCCCCACAGTAGAGTCTTTGGCCACAGGGGAGCCATGGCCCTGAAGGAGGCAGGGGGTTGCCTGAGGTCCCATAGAACACTAGTGACCATCCAGACCAGAACTCAGGCCCTGACTCCAGGCCCACCCTTAAAACCTTTTAGAGCACACCCACTTGTGCCATGCCCTGTCCCTACAGAACGAAATCAGAAATTGTCCCTGACTTCAGGAGTCCCTGGCCTGGCAGAGGATGGGGAGAGAGACAAATGAGGACACTTTGGACATAATGAACACCAAGAAAACATTGAGCAAGGTTGTCTCATTAGTTTCATAAGGGTGAGAACACTTTTAGCTAGGAGAGTCAGGAAGGGCTTTCTGGAAGAAGTGGCATTTGAGTTAGTTGAGTTGAGTTAGTTCCTAGAGGATTAGAAGGATTTGGAAAGGGGGTGGATATGCCTGGCAGGGGGAGAGCTGAAACAAGTGGGGTGGTCAGTAGGCTGGAAAGTATGAGTACAGCACATCATTTAGTGTCGTCAGCTCAGATCATATCCGAGGAGCAGTAATAATTAGAACAAGGAGCTCTGGTGGCACAGTGCCTACGGCAGTTGACTGCTAACCAGAAGGTTGGCAGTTCAAACCCACCAGCTGCTCCATGGAAGGAAGGTGGGGCAATATACTTGCATAAATATTTACTGCCTCAGAAACTCAATGGGGGTCACTATGACTCAGAAGTGACTTGATGGTAGTGAGTTTGGAATTTTTTGGTTTTAATAGCCTGAACAGAGAAGACAGACTAAGCTCAAGACCTGGCCTTGAGTGCCAGGTCCAGGGGCACTGAGGAGCCACCGAGGGGCTGACACAGGAGGGGGCAGGGTTCTGGAGGTGCTTTAGCACAAAGCAGAACTTGCTGGATTGTCTGAGAAGGGAGAGTGAAGGGTTTCTCAAATGTACAGGGTGGGAGCAAAGTTTATTGGGAAGGTTACAGATGCAGTGTTTGTAAGAGCAAAAACCTGGGAATAACCTAAGAAATCATCAACACAGATTAGATAAAAAGTTACTATGGGGTGGCTATGTGGTGGAGTTCTGAGCAGCCATTAGAAGCGATGGTGTCACTGGAAAGTTATAAGACAACTTGTAGCTCTGCAGGGAGCCCTGGAACCACATGGGAAAGAGACCTCTCCCAGCCTGTGTTCCAGGCATACACAGAGTGGTTGAGGGATAGTACCAGAGAGGGGTGCTGGTGAACTTAGACTTCAGAAAGAGACAAAGGCCTCTCAGAAGAAAGCCTCTTGAGGAAGAGGTCCAACACAAGGGTGGTGCTGACTCAGGTTGGGAGGAAGGGAGTTCAGGTCTTAATTGGCCAGATGGCTCCTAACTCCACCCTGACTCAGCCCCAGGGCCAATCAATGGCTCCATAAAGGAGAGGGCTGATGGGTAGAATGAAAAGAAGTCCACCACCTGTGTCTCAAGCAGTTCTGCTTGGGGACCCACCCCCTCAATAATGGGAAAACAGCAGAGATGGGGAGGAAACAGCAGGCAATAACAATAGCTGACAGAGCAGACAGCCTCACCCAGGCAGTGCCAATAGGCGTGCCAGTAGGCGTGCCAGTAGGTGATAGCAGAGGTCATGAAGAATAGGAGTGAAGGACAGGGAGGGCAGGAGGCATGGATTCCATTCAGATAGCTCCAGTCCTGGAATTTAGTTACAAAAAAGGAGGTCTAAGGTCCCATCACATGGCCATCTCACTAGTGAGGGCTCCTCGTGGCCAGAGCCTTTAGGGCCAAGCAGTTAAAGTAAACTTTCTGAGAATGTACAAGCTACATCAGGGTACATGGTGGTGGGGAAGCATTAGGTCATGGACATAGACAGAAAAGAAATCTCCAGAAACTTTAACAAGAGTTGTCCTTTGCATGGTGGGGTTATGGGCAATTTTTGTTTTATTTTAAATATTTCTCCATGTTGTATATTATTTTGAAGGTAAGTGTGTCTTCTTAGTGTGATGGAAAACACAACCCCTCAAGCTTCAACAGGTAAGGAGGGAGAGGGACCCCGAGCAGGAAGTGGCAGCTAGGGCCGATGGCCGGAACAGGTAAGAGAGAGAGCCCCAAGGCAGGAAGATAAGGGAGACGAACTTGTCTGTCAGTTTGTCCTACTGTGGTGGCTTGTGTGTTGCTGTGAGGCTGGAGGCTGTACCATTGGTGTTTCAGAAGCCAGCAGGGTTGCCCATGATGGATGAGTTTCAGTGGAGCTCCCAGACTGAGACAGACTCAGAAGAAGGAAGAGGCCATCCACTTCTCAAAGAATTGGCCAGTGAAAACCTTATAAATAGTGAAATACTGTCTCATATATTACTGGACAACTTTATGAATAGCTCTGAAACGTTTTATGATACAGTGCTGGAATGTGGGCCCTTCAGGTTAGAAGGCACTCAAGATATGACTGGGAAAGAGCTGCCTTATCAGAGTAGAGCTGACCTTAACGACATGGTTAAAGTAGAGCTTTCGAAGACCTCCATTTGCTGATGTGGCACAACTCAAAATGGGAAGAAACAGCTGCAAACATCCATTAATAATCGGAACATGTTGTTGTTAGGTGCCGTCGAGTCGTTTCCGACTCATAGTGACCCCATGCGCAGCAGAACGAAACACTGCCCAATCCTGTGCCAGTTCCATGATCCTTGCTATATGTGAGCCCATTGTCGCAAACACTGTGTCAATCCATCTTGTCGAAGGCCTTCCCCTCTTTCATCAACCCTCCACCTTACCAAGGATGACATCCTTCTCCAGGGAGTGGTCCCCTCTGACAACATGACCAAAGTAGGTGAGACGAAGTCTGGCCATTCTCGCTTCCAAGGAGCATCTTGGCTGCCCTTCCTCCAAGACAGATCTGTTAGTTCCTTTGGCAGTCCATGGTACCTTCAGCATTCTTTGCCAGCACCGCAACTCAAAAGCATCAACTCTTCTTCAGTCTTCCTTATTCATTGTTCAGCTCTCACATGCATATGAGATGATTGGAAATATCATGGCCTGTGTCAGGTGCACCTTAGGCCTCAAGAAGACATCCTTGCTCCTCAGCCCTTGAAAGAAGGAAGCTGACCTACCCAGTGCTACACGTTGTCTAATGTCCTGACTGCTGCTTCTATTGGCCTCGATTGTAGAACCAAGCAACATGAATTCTTTGACAACCTCAATCTTTTCTTCATTTATTGTGATGCTGCTTATTGGTCAAGTTGTGAGGATTTTTATCTTCTTTATATTGAGATGTAATCCATACTGCAGACTGTGTTCCTCAATTTTCATCAGTAAGTGCCTCAAGTCATCCTCACTTTCAGCAAGCAAAGTTGTGTTGTCAGAGTATCTCAGGTTGT
>NW_006921732.1:5591264-5606578 GCF_000298275.1 Orycteropus afer afer
AGGGTTGTATCCTTTGACCATACTCATTCAATCTATATGCTGATCAAGTAATCAGAGAACCTGGACTTTATGAAGAAGAATGTAGCATCAGGATTGGAGGAAGACTCATTGCTCTGGTTACCTAGTGCTGCTCTGACAGGAATATACTACAAATGGGATGGCCTTAACAAACAGGAGTTTATTCTTACAATTTGGAGGCTTTAAGTCCAACTTCAAAGTGCCAGGCTCTAGGGGCTAGGTGAAAGCCCCTCAACTTTGGGGTCCAGCTCTGCCTCCTCCTCCCCGCCACTGGAGCTAGGGGCATTTCTTCACACAGACAGCTGCTAGCTACTGAGTCTGACAAATCCAAGGTTGGCAAGTGAAAAGGCACAGTCCCAATGATACCAAACCACATGGCAGGCCATTTAAGTCTGTTGTAAGTCCCAAGGTCGGCAGAACATGAAAGACTGCTGAACAATAATAGCATGGCTACATGCACAGTCCAAGCATGCCATAAGCTTGAGACCATTCCCCAAGGCTTCTGCTTATATACAGGAAGCAGATCACAGTCCCTAAAGCAGCTACTCAGCTGCTCTCAGTAGATTCCACCATGGAGTTAATTACCAATCTCATCATGGGGAATACTACATCCAGTTGCTCAGCCACTCAACGAGGCCCAGCCAAGTTGACACACAAACTGAACTGTCACAGATATCATGCTTGGTAAAGTGGAGGGTCAATGAAGGAGGGGAAGGCCCTCAACGAGATGGATTGACACACAGTGGCTACAACAACCGGCTCAGGTACAGCAAGGAGCTGGCACAGGACCGGGCAGTGTTTCGTTCTGCTGTACATAGGGTTGCTGAGTTGGAGATGACTCGATAGCACCTAGCAACAACGAGCTCCAATCAGCCACATAAACCATAATTTGTTTGGGACTTTACTTAAACAACCTTTCTTCCATGTTAGTGCTACCCAATGGAATTATAATGTGAGCCACATTTGGAATTCTAAATTTTCTAGCTGTCACATTAAAACCACGACTGTCATATTGATTCCAACTCATATCAACCCCCATTGGGTTTCCAAGGCAGTAAATCTTTATGGAAGTAGCTTGCCCCCTCTTCCTTCCGCAGAGCAGCTTGTGAGTTTGAACTGCCAACCTTCTGGTTAGTAGTCAAATACCTTATCCAGTACACCACTAGAGCTCCTTTCCACATTAAAACAGTGAAAAGAAACTGGTGACATTAAAATAAAGTATATTTCCATAAAAATTTTATTTAATCAAGTATATTCAATATGTTACCATTTCAACATGTAATCAATTTAAGAAGCTTTACAATGATTGGGTTTTAGATTTAAATTAATTAAGTGAAATGAAAAGTTGTTTCTCAGTTACACTAGCCACATTTGAAGTGCTCAGTAGCTAGTGGCTACTATATTGGACAGTGTAGCTCTGAGTTACAGATAAAATAAAGCCCAGGGAAGTGGAAGTATGTGGCCAAATCATTCTCTGATAAACTATAGAGTCAAGATCGGAATAGGGTTTCTGATTCAGAACTCTCTGGAGTTTCCCCAAATGCTATAATTGCCATGATACAGACCTGGTTAAGTGTCTGGAGGGGGGGTGCCTTCTGGTCTTGGTTAACCATGATTTTAATGTAATCCAGTCTATGTAATGCCTGGTGAGTTTAAATCTCTTAGTTCATGACCTGTACCATGGTGATGGTCCTTGGATTTGTGGTGGTGAGCTCCCCATCTTTGGAAGTATCCAAGTAGGGCCTGGATGGACACCTGTTAAGATGCTAGAGTGAGGCCTCCAATTTGAGTGGGAGGTTGCATGAGGATGACCTCAAATATTTCTTTTGGCTTTGCGACTTATTTGGGGAGGAAAGGCCTGGCTGGGTGCTACTGGAAGCCCCTGAGGGCCCCAAAGGGCCCTGGGGAAAAGCTGCAGGGAGCCCAGGTGTATGGAACTCCCTCCATCTGGCCACCACTCAGAGCCCCAGGGATTGTGGATCAAGAGATTGAGGTGATTAGTGACAATAACCTAGGGAGGCAGTGGGGAGTCAGCTGGGCTCCCAGGACCCAGCCTGTTTCAATCTGGTCATTGCTCCACTTGCAGGAGTGAGGGAAGGGAGGCAGCAGCTGCTAGGCTCCTCAAACCCAACCCGACCCACTGTCATCGAGTGAATTCCGACCCTAAAGGACAGAGCAGAACTGCCCCGCAGGGTTTTCAAGACTGTAAATCTTTATGAAAACAGACTGCCTCATTTTTCTCCCATGGAGAAGCTGGTATGTTCCAACCTCCAACTAATTGCTTAGCAACCAAATGCTTTAACCACTACACCACCAACACTCCTTAGGCTCCTCAGGGAGGAAGAAAATGTCTGTCCATCCTCACTTGGTTCTTACACCAACACCTGAGGTGGTATTGCAACCCCATCTTACATGGGGAGGATCTGGAAGCTTGGCCAGTTGTCCAAGGGCTGGTTACAAGGGTGGGGAGTGGGATTGGAAATGATGCCTCTGTGGCTGTGCCCACTCACTGTGCCCACTGCTGTCCTGCACACCTCACTGTAGAGAGTGGACAGTCTGCGCAGGCTTCTGGGTGATTCCAGCCCCAGTGTAAAGCCCTTCAATGTCTCCCCATCACTCTCAGGAAACATCCAGACTTCTTCACTGGCTTTGGGTGCAGAGTGGCCTCACTCACTCTCCTGGCCACACCACTCCTGCCACACTGGTTTCCCTGTCTGAAATGCTCTACATATCTCACGCTGCCTCCCCCACAGTGTCGGATAAGCATGGGCTTACTTATGCTTAATTACTAACCTGTAGTGAACAATTTCCCATTTTTTACTGCATCAAATATTCTGCTCCTAGCTATGGCTGGCTTCTGTCTCCCAACCCCACAGCACCTTCCTATAGAATCAAAAACTCTTTTCAAATTTATAATCTCTGAAAGGGACAGAATTCCCAATAAGTAAGGTAAACACAGGCTTACTTATGCTGATTTACTGATCTGTAGTGAAATTTCACATAAGGTAAACACGGGCTTACCTGTGCTTACTTACTAATCAGGAAACTGATTACTAAAAGGGTTCACTGCAGAGTAGTAAGAAAGCACAAGTAAGCTTGTGCTTACTTTGCTTATTGGCGTAATCCTCCCCTGCTTCCCAACCTGGCAAATCCCTACTTGCCTCATAGGGATGGACCCCTCCTTGGGTTTCTGAGGCAGTATCTCTATGGAAGTAGATTGCCCAGTCTTCCTTCTGAGGAGTGGCTGATGGGTTTGAACCACCAGCCTTCTGGTTAGCAGTCAAATGCCTTAGGCACTAGGCTGCCAGAGCTCCTTGTTTTAGTTTTTGGTTTTTTCCAAGGTCAGTTTGGATAATACCTCCTCTTAGAAGCCTTCCTTGACATGTCACATATCTCCCAACCCCCAGGACAGTGGGGTCCAGAGCACTTGAGCTTCCCAGTTGGTTAGACAGGTGCTCTACCTCCTCCTCCCTACCGAATCTGCGGGACCCAGCCCAGCGTCTGTAACTGGCAGGCTCATAGGGAGTGTGTGCTGAATGAAGCAGCGAATGCTGAGGGACTCAGTCCCTCCCCTCCCCTCCCTGCTTCTGCTTTTCTGTCTGTTCTTATTTCTCCTTAGTTCTCTGGTCTCAACTCAGGCTCCTCCTCCCTCAGAAGAGCTCCCTGAGCCTCCAGCTAGGCAGCTCCTGTGTGCTCCTGCCTGCGTTCCTCAAGAGCTGGGCAGGTACCCTTGCTAAGCGACTGAGCTTCTGTGTGCCCCAGTTTCCACTGAAACACAAAATGGGCATAATGATGGTGCTTTCCCCATAGGCTTATTGTGAGGCTTAAATGTAAAGTTAACCCTGGTTTGGAATAGCACCTGGTACCTAGTTTCCAATCAGTGCGTTTCAGTTACTCCCTCTGTGTCACTGTCTGTTCTGTGACCACCTCCCCAGCTGATTGTGAGCCCCGCCAAGGCAGGGCGCAATCTGTTCAGTTCTAGGTCCTCGGAGCCCAGAGCCTGGGATAGGCCTGGGTACATGTTTGCTGATATGTATGATGTTAAACCCACTGCCATTGAATCAATTTCGACTCATAGCGACCCTCATTGGTTTTCCAAGGCAGTAAATCTTTATAGAAGTAGATTGTCCCATCTTCCTTCCATGGAGCAGCTGATGGGTTTGAACTGCCAACCTTCTGGTCAGCAGTCAAATGCCTTAGGCAACTGCACCACCAGAGCTCCTTATAATGTTAAGCCTAGGAGAAATTCTGGACCAAAAAGTTAAAAAAAAAAGATGTTCTGTGGGCTCTGGTGAGTGTGAGGATCCACCGAGGGCTCCTTGAGAACAAGTCACCTGAGGCCCTGGTCCCTTTGCCAGGTTTAGGGGTGTACCCTAGCACTGTGTGTCTGTGTGACACTGAAGCAATTGACACCAGAACCTTTGGTGACAGATGGGGACTTGGTGAAGGCCCAGGGAGTCAAATGATTATTCCTAGGCAGTGGGCTTTTTGAGTGACGACAACCTGGAGGGGGTCTCTAGAGGGGGGCTTCAGGGCTCTACTTTCAGCCCTCTCCCTCCAGGCTGTTTTTATCAATGGCTTGGACCAGGCCACTGATAGCATGTGAGTCAGGTTTGCAGGGGACAGGAAGCTGGGAGGAATAACTAATGTGTTTGTGGAGGAAATTGGGATCTAAGCTGACCCCAGCAGACTGGGACAAGAGGCTGGGACAACGGGCCAACTCTGACATGATGAAACTGAACATGGACACATGTTGGGCCGAACTTGGCTTCAACTGCTTAGAGAGCACAAACACGGGGTGGGAGGGAGGAGACTGAGCACAGCCGCTGCTGCAGCAGCAGCAGCACGTGGAAAGGGACTTTGGGGTTGTATTTGCTGCCAGCTTGGTGAGTCACCTGGGGAATGGGGCTGCGAAAGGGCTGGTGGGCCTCAGACTGTACGATCAGAAGCCTAGGGAACTAGAGGAAAAAATCATGGACCTGCCCTGATGTTGAGACCCACTGGCAAGGAACAGGAAAGGTGGGGTGCATCCCACATAGGGCAGCTGAGGTAGCTGGCAGGTGACTAAGACTCAGGCCTAGAGCAAGCAGCTGAAGGGGCAGGGGCTGTGAGTCTCAAACAAATAGACTTGGGGAACACTGGGATTGGTGGAGAACCTGATCTCAGCTCAGCTGGAGGGGTCACTCTCTAGCAATCAGCTTTAGGAGTCATTTTCTAACAGTGCTCTGGAAAGACCAACTTGAGAGGTAGTGAAACCCCACCTACTGGAGGTGTGGAAAAATCTTGCCAAAGTCACCCAATGAGTAAGCAGATTCAAACCCTGGGGTACCAACACAACATTCATGGCCACAACACTCTGACATTGGGAGGACCTGAGAGACAGGAAGGAGCCCCAAGACCCGTGGCCAACCCCTTGAGACAGCCTCAGCTGACCTAGTCAAGTGGTCCTCCAGGCTGGCCCCCGAAATGCAGCTGCAGGGAGTTCACAGACAGGCAGCAGAAAGGAGGCATCTGGGGGAGAAGAATATCTTGGCCCTTCCAAGCATCATGGCTTATCCCCCACCCCAAGCAGGCGACAGGCCCAACAGCTGACAGCAAGTGCCACGTTAGCACCGAGTTACGCTTCCCAGATGGCTCTGCCACACCCCCGAGCCCCAAGCCAACTCCTTCTAAGACCTGAGGCAACATGCCCTGCCCAGTCTCCCCCTCAGCTAAAAATTGTGTCACCTCTTCCCAGCACTTCCTTCCCAAAGGCAAACATTTCTTTACTGCCTCTGCTTACATACCTCATAGGACAGCGAACTCACTATCTCAAGTCAGCCCCATCCATTGTGGGTTAATCATGCTTACTGGAAAAATCCTCATTAGAAACACAAACCAAAATGCTCCTTCCAGGACAGAAAGATGGGGAGAGCTTGTGCTCAGAGTTTGGGAAACAGGAAAGAGAAAGAAAGGGGCAGCACAGAGACAGGCATGGGCTTAGTTGGACCCTACTCCCCTGACATTTCCACCTGCCCGCTGAAGGCCCCTCCTTCCCAGGCCCTGAGGGTACTTGGTCCAATCCTAACTTGTGCAAATAACAAGCTAGAACAGAATCAAAAGCAAATGCCGGAGGAGCAGCAGCCCTTACAGAGCCAGTGAAATCACGAGGGGGAGTGGAGGTGGAGTGCAAACCACACCCCCGGACACTGTCAGAGAGAGTGACATCAAAGTGACCCCAGGGTCCTCATTGGCTGTGGCCAGGCTGGTGCCACAGGACGAGGGGTGGCCAAGGCAGTGATGTCACTAGGGTTGGTGTCACCCAATTATGTAACTGGTCATCAACCCTCTTCACCCTCCAGTCAGGGTGCCAGCAGGCAGGTCGCAGCACCTGCCATTGGGCAGAGGAGGGTCTCCCCCTAGACCAATGAGAGAGGGCAAGAGCTGCAGGACTCCTCGCTGTGTGGGTAGGGAGAGTTGGGGCCACGCAGCAGTTCTCAGTAGGGGAGGGAAAACTGGCTGCTCTGCCCATGGTGTGGGGGTTTCCCTGGCCAGCCTTGCCCATAGAGGGTGAGGAATTTGGGAGGTAAAAGCGGTTTTGGGGGTGGTAGCCCATGAGTTACCACACTGGGGGATACTAACCATAGTGATGCCATTGCAGAGAGCTCATGGTCTGGCCATCAACCATTCTCAACCATTTTCCCACCATGAAGGCTGCTTTCCCCACTGTAATAAGGGTCAGGCCCAAATCCCAACTCCATGTGAACTGAACCACGACCCTTTTTCTCCCACCTGGCCTAGACTGCCAGATGCAAGGGAGTGGAATGTGTCCAGGGATGGCTGTCACTAGCTCTAGAGTTGCAGACTGTTGTCTCCATCATTAGTAATGACTTCCTTTGGATACATGTCATGACAGTGATCAAGACCAGTGGCCATCATATGATCAGTGGCCACCATGTGCTGGTTAGGGCATGCTCCCAGAGAGGAAGAGCAGACAAAGGGAAGAAAAAGTGGAAAACACCCCAGAGCATATGAGAACTATGGTCTCTTGCCTCCCTGCCTTCTCCAGCACTGCTTCTGGTACCTACCACCACAAAGCTCAGGCTAAGCCTGCCCTTGTGAATGTCTCCTCAGGTGGAATGAATCTCCCCAGTGCAGTGGATAGAAGAGTAGAAGAAGCTTTCAAAGAACCACACTCATCTCCCAAATTTGAATGTATCTCTTCACTGCCCTCTGCTGAACACCTGCTTTGGGTACCAAGAAGTCCCAGAAATGAATGAGGTATGTTTGTGGTCCTCAAGGAGCTCATGGCCCAATGGGTGGGAGACTGGAAGGTGGACAAGACGTGACCCTGGATCATGGCTATGATGGGAGAGGCCAGAAGTAGAGTCTAGCCTAGCCTGGGAATCAGGCAAGACTTCCCAGAGGAGGTGATGGCTGAATGGATCCTTGAAAGAGAAGTAGAAACTCTCTAACTGGAAGAGGAAAAAAGCATTGGAGTCTGTGAAGGGGTGGTAAAGCCTGGGGTGTTTTTGGAGCCACCACGCTGAAGGCCTGACCCCACCCGTGGACCACAGCTAAGTTATGTTTCTTTTCTTGATGAGTAAGGCAGTCAGCTGACTGGGCAAGAGGGCCAAAGTCAAATCCCAGGGCTCCCATCAGAAGGCTCAGTAGAGTCTCTGCTAAGAACGGCTGCCCCATGGCTTGAAAAGTAGAGCCCAAAAGCACAGGCTGCACCAAATAGGGCCCTCTGGCTGCCTGCTCTTTCTGCCTCCTCCCCTCACTGTCTGTCCTGCCCCCTGCACACTGGCTCCCACGCCAGACTTCGATGGCTGCCCAGCCTAGGACTATCTCCAATAAGTTTGAACGTGGGTGTTTGGGACTTTTCTGCCAAACTAGAGTTCCTCAGGAAGGGGGAGATGGGAGTGTTGAGTTTCTTTAGCCAAATATGATTTCCTGATTCTAAGAAAAATCAGTTTAAAATGCTTATAAGAACTAGAAAGGTATACTAGAAACTAGAAAGGAACTAGAAAGGAACATATACCCATAGCTTCCCCATACATACACCATATGCACAAAGACACACATCACACATTCACACCATTCACACACAAACTCATACACACATTTGGATTGCTTTGCTGTGATGTGGAGCTTACAAAACACTGCCATGCTCAGCATCAGTGAATCACAAACACATGGATTCAGTTTTCCTTGAATGATCCTGGTTTAAGAAAATCAAAAATGAGGGGAGAAGAGGGTTTGGCAAAAAGCAAGTGGAGAATTGGAAGCCCTAGCTGGATCCAGATGTTGGCTTGACCCATCCCTGGTTCCCTGTGTTTCTCTTGTCTGAGGATGTGTGAAAACAAAGCTCAGTTGACTTCCCAAGATTAGAAGAAGGTCTAGCCTCAGTGGAGTCACGCTGGGGCACATAAAATTCATCTTCTGGAGCTGTTTGGTAAATCTGCAGATGGCACTGTGCCCGTGTTATGGCTGAGGCTAAGACTGTGGTAAATAACAGGACTTGGGGGCAAACCCAGCGTCCTGGTCACAGTGTTGTCCCAATAGTGTACCTGGCAGCATCCTAAGTGCCTAGTGATAGGAAAAGTCTCTGCAAACTCTGCTCCAAGCCCTGAACAAAATGGGATTACAAAAATGAGGTTACAATCTAGACAATTCTTGGGACAATTCTTGTTAAATGGAAGTATTCCCAGGGTACAGATTTATTTTTGCAGAAATAAGAGTAAGGTAGGAGTCCCCAGGTGGAGCAAACAGTTAACTACTCAGCTACTAATCAAAAGGATTGTTGTTCAAGTAAAGGCCTGGCAATCTCCTTCCAAAAGGTCATAGTCATTCACAACCCTATGGAGTACAGTTCTACTCTGAAACACATGGGGTCGCCATGAATCCGAAGCAACTCCATGGCAACTGATTTACTAATAAAGTATCCTCTCAGGACTTAAAAGAACAGATAGTTGCCACTACTCTTATGGTTAAAGTATATATCAAAAGCAAATGAGATCAGAGTGGTGGCAAGTGATGTTACTAGGAGAGAATGGGAAAGGAAAATGCCCATGTCCAAAAGACTTGACTTTTGTAAAGAAAGAAGGTGTGTTTAATACGGGATCAGTCAGCAGTGGAAGCACAGAGGAGAGAGTTAAGGGTGGCAAACCGTGTAGCACCCACCCAAGCACCACCCAGGGGAGAGGGGGCCTGGTTCAAGGACGTGATCCCGATGAGGCTGGGGCAGGCCCTATCCATCACACTATTATTTCCTACACCAATGTAACATGAGGCAGCATTTTCTAAATTTTGCCAGAGGCTTCTATGTTCATAGGTAGAGACATCAAGTGCCCCTTGCAGATGATTTTATTTTGAGAAGAATCTTTTGAATGGCAAATGTAAGGTGAGAAGACATGCATTCTCCCAGGAAAAGGGAGACCCTTTTGTGGTTTGATGGAGTCTCCCCTCCTTGAGACTGCAAGGTCTACAAAGTTAGGGGAAAGTGCCATGATTAGCATGACAGGCTCAGGGGCCTGTGGAAAAAGAAGAGACTAAGACCCCAAACCCTATTCCCTGGGACCTGAGGTTAGTGTCAGAGTCCACTAGAGTGTCCACGACCAACATCAGTTGGTGCTAAAGGTCCTCAGGGCTAACCCACCAGGAGGGAAAAGAGGGTGAGCTCAACCCCCAGAGACTGAAGCTCAGCAGGGTGTGACCGCTGCTGTGAGGAGCAATGTCTGAGCACCGGGGTGGATCTAGGATTCTAGAGTGTGGCATCTCTGTGGCCCGAACAGGGATAAGAACCTGCCAGGGACATTGTGAAGGCTTGTAACAGACTATACAGGACCTGTGTTCAACGGCAACACCATGTGGAAGGAAGCAGAGCAACAAATGGCAGGATCGGATGTTGCAGATCTCCCTTTATCCACCTGGAGGGGATGCTGAATGAAATAAGTTGGCCCTGGCCAACAGGGTGAAGGCCTCAAGAAGAAGACAATGGATTTCCTCCTTATACAGAGAAGTAGGACCATACTACAAGGAACCCTAATAGTGCCATGGTTAAACGTTTTGCTGTTAACTGAAATGTTGGCAGTGTGAATGCACCCGCAACTCTGTGGAAGAAAAGACCTAAAGATCTGTTCCCATAAAGATTACAGCCTAGGAAACCTTATGGGGCAGTTCTACTCTGTCTACAGGGTCACTAGGAGTTCGAATAGACTTGATGGCACACACAACAACCTCAAGGACCATATTCAACATGTTCAGCATTCAAGTCAGTGTATGACCGAAAACCAGCATAATTTTACACTTGAAAATCCCTTAACTTGCTGGTAATGTTCAGGAGGTATTGTTTTGTAAAGTTCATTCAAGACAGTTTTCCTTCCAGCTTGGAATAAGTTTCTGTCTCCTTAGGTGAATACCAGATGAAACAGTCAGCATACACATAGAGGCTAAGTACATCTAAGAAATTACTTCTCTCTCTATTTATTTAATTGTGCTTTAGGTGCAAGTTTGGGAGCTCTGGTGGTGTAGCACCTAAGGCATTTGACTGCTCACCAGAAGGCTGGCGGTTCAAACCCACCAGCCACTCCTCGGAAGGAAGGTTGGGCAATCTACTTCTGTAGTGATACCGCCTCAGAAACCCAAGGAAGGGTCGCCATGAGTCGGATCCAACTCAATGGCAGTGGGTGGTAGGTGCAAATTTACAGAGCAGAGTTTGTTTTACATTCAACATTTCATGTACATTTGTTTTCACTTCCCAATGACCAGCCCCAACCCTAACCCACTCTCCTTTCCTCCCTGCCCAGTAACCACCACCCGCATGCCCTTCATAGTTATGCATTCCTGTGTGTCCTGTGTTTCTTCCATGAGAATATTGCCCCTCTGGTGCCATGTGGTCGATTACTCCAAGGGATGCATCTCCATAGAGTATGTGAGTGCGTCATCCTGGGTTGAGTGATCTGTGTGTTTGTCTTATTTACTGTTGGGCTAAAAGCCAGCCCCTGGGAGTGAGTTTTATTCCAGGCCCAAAGTATATCCCAAGGCCATAGTATTGGGGGTCCCCCCAGAATCCATCCGACCAGTAATTCTGGTCCTTCTGTTTTTGGATTTTGTTCCACTTTTTTCCTCCCACTCTATCAAGGATCTCCAGTTTTGATCCTTTCCTGAGTGGTTGGCATTGGTAGCTGGGCACCATCTAAGACTTCTAGTCTCGAGGTCCATCATGTCCTATGGCTGATTGCTTCCAAATGCCCTGGGCTTTTTGTTTTGTTTTGTTTTGTTTTGTTTTTTCCCACTCTTCTTCACTTCTGATGATAGGAGACCACTAGCCGCATCCTAGATGGCCCTAGAATCAGAGTTGCAGGGATGCTCACATTTTGAGAGGCACGTGGGAACTAAGACTGGCTGAGTAAAAGCAGAACCTCCAATCCCATGGTATAATCACTGGGGAGTGTGCGTAGTATGTGTGTGGTATAGCTCTGCCTCATTTTAATTCTTTGTCTCTCATTTTTGAGGATCTGTAATTGAATTCACTTAAGTTAAATGCACATATGATGGCACTCCACCATAAGGACAGGTGGCAGCCCCAGAAATTAACTGAAAATGGCAAACCTGGAGTCACACTGATTATACAATTAATAATTAAATTGTCCTGCCAGCAAACAGATTTATCTGGTGGGTTCCTCACATAGCAAAGCTACAAGGAGAAATGTTCTAGCCACAGTCTGTGTGCCTCTGTCCTCCTTGGGAGTTACACTGATCTCTGTGAATGAATAAATAATTGGCATTTGGTCTGTTTGATCATCTCTTCCCAGCATCAAGAGGACAGGCCTGACCAACTCTGAGGTCCAGGCAGGGTTGAGCTTCTGAGCCAGCCGGCCAAGGACCACACCCTGGACCTAGTGGATTCACTACTAAGAATGTTGTTGTTGTTGTTGTTATGTGCCATCCAGTCGGACCCGACTCATAGCGACCCCTCCTTGGGTTTCCGAGGCAGTATCACTACGGAAGTAGATTGCCCCATCTTCCTTCCGAGGAGTAGCTGATTGGATTTGAACTGCTAGCTATCTGGTTAGCAGTCAAGTGCCTTAGCCTCTATGCTACCAGAGAATAATAGGAACAAATATTTATTGAAAAAAAAATTAACAGTGGCAGAATTAAGGTTGTGAAACGATAGGAAGATTTTCTTTTCTCTGTTATATAAAATATCTGTAATTTGCTTAACTAGTATTTTGAAGTACAAAAACATCTTTAAAAGACAACCTCTAACCATTTGTCACAGTTAAGTTTGTATGTCAACTTGGCTGGCCCATTATTCTAAGTAGTTCAGAAGCTATGATGTAGTCAGTCCCATGATTAGATCTGATATAATGTAATTACCTCCACGATGAAATGTGCTATGAGCAGCCAATCAGTTGAAATGGAGTTTCTTCAGGGGTGTGGCCTGCTTCCAAAATATATATGGACATCCTGGGAAATCTCTCTGGCTTTTCTGCTGGATCTGAATCCTGCATCTAGTTCATTGGTTCCTGGACTTGAACCAGTGGCCTGCCTATTGCCTGCCTATCTTGGGATTGTTGCCTTTGTGTCCTGTGAGCCAATGATCTGCCATTTTACCAGCTGATCTTGGATTAGTCATCCTCCGAAGCCAGCAGCCTGCTATACTGTCTGACCAATCTTAGGTTCATCAGTCCCTGGAGCAGCATGAGTCAAGAGAAGCCTCCAGCTGGTTTGACCCACAGACTTGGGACTTGCCAACCTCTACAACTGTGTGAGCCATTTCCTTGAGGTAAGTTTCTCTCTCTCTCTCTCTCTCTGCATGCATATATAAGTGTCACTGTTTTTTCCTTCTCTAGAGAACCCAGCCTAAGATACAATCCTGCAAAGGTCAGTTCAAAATGGTGGTCACAGGACTTTCTCTGAACTCTGTTTCTACTGGCTTCCCACTGCTCTTTATTCATTTAGTAAGCATTTAATAGATACCTACTGTGTACTATACCCTGTGTGGACAATGAGAAATCAGATGAAAGAGAGAAAATCATATTCTTCAGAATTCTTTTCATGGTAAGAGAACTGTACTTGTTCAGGAGAAATTCCTAGACAAGCCACTTGGAACAGCAACTGTGCAGCAGTCCCATCCACCCCACTAGTCCAGGGACAGAATATGAGTGGAAGCAACTTTTCAAAGACCAAGGGGCAAGATTTCTGGCTAGCCTGGGAGTAGGGGTAGAGAGAAAGAAGATGAAGGGTGAAAGAGGGAGACACATCCTAAGACGACCCTCAGTGATTCATACCCTTGTATAACCCAAAGAGCTCTGGTGGTCAGTGGTTTGAACCCATCAGCTGCTCCACCAGAGACAGATGAGGTAGTCTGCTTCTGTAAAGATTTACAGCCTTGGAAACTCTATGCAGCAGTTCTACTCTATCCTATAGAGAGGGTCACTATGAGTTGGAATTCACTTGATGGCAATAGGTTTAGTTTTTTTTTTTTTTTTTTTTTTGGTATATTCCCTTCCTCTTGAGTGTGGGCAGGACCTGTGACTTGTTTCTAACCAATAGAGTGTGGCAAAAATGACAGGAAGAAGTAATTTCTTTGTGTTATGTTAGATAAAACCAAAAAACCAAACTCACTGCTGTCAAGTCCTCTCTGACTCATAGCGACCCCTCCTTGGGTTTCCAAGGCAGTATCACTACGCAAGCAGATTTCCCAACCTTCCTTCTCCCTCTTAAATGACTAGATTCTCCTGCTGGCCTTGAACAAGTAAAGACCATGTTGTGGACTGCACATGGAGAGGCTACATGGCAGAGAACTTCAGGCTACCTTTAGGACTTGAGGGTGGTGTCCACTTGATGACCAGTAAGAAACTAGGGCCCTCAGGCAAACAGCCATAAGAGCTGACTTCTGCCAATGACGAATGAGCTTGGAATTGGATTCTTCCCTAGTCAAGCCTCTAGAGGGAAGTCTTGTGAGACCCCAAGCAGAGGACCTAGGCAAGCCATGCTCAGACTCCTGATACATGGAAAATGTGACAAGAGGCAGTAAGCACTAGGAATCCATGGAAAACAAGGGGGCTTTGACTGTTGCTACCCAATGCATAAAAAACCTTACTGGTGCAGTGGTTAAGCACTTGACTGCAAACCAAAAGGTCGATAGTTTGAGCCCACAAGCCACTCCACAAGAGAAAGATGTGTAAAGACTACAGCCAAAACAAACAACAAACAAACAAAAAACTTAGCAGCTCTACTCTGTCCTATAGAGTTGCTATGAGAGTTGGAATTGACTTGACAAGTTTGGTTGGTTGTGTTTTTTGTTTTTGTTTTTACCCAAGGAATGGTTTTGGATACCAGGTGACCATGAGTTCTGTGGAGGTGGGTGTAACCTGGTTCATGCCTCTGCAGAGGCCACTGTGGTCATAGATGTGCACAACTTAGATAAGGAGGCTGCAGTGCCAGTGTGTATCAGTGCTGAGGAAGCACCCAAGGGTGTCTAAATCTGGGGAGACTTCTCAGAGGAAGTGACAAGTAAACTACTGGTGCTAGTTAAAACCAGGAAGGAATAAAAGTCACCCAAGGGGACTGCCTGCTGAGAGCAGAAGCAGAGCAAAGAGATAACTAAGGCAGAGAGAGAACCAAGAGATGGCCAAAGGACTCACACTTACATGTTTCATGGAGGGTTTCAGGAAACATCTCAGCTGTGCCTTGGAGAAGCCTGGTGCAGCTTTCATAAGTTAGAAAAACAAATATGTGACATCCATCATGTGCCAGGAGCTAGGCTGGGTGCTTTGAGTGCATTATTTTATTTAATTCTCATAATAATCCTGAGAGGAGGTGCTTTTTTTTAAAATTGTGATTTGCGTGAAAGTTTACACTGCAAATTCGTTTTCCATACAGCGGTTCATGCACATTTTGTCTCATGACATTGACTACAATTCCCCACAGTGTAACAGCTCTTTTTCCACTTCCTCCCTATACTTACCTCTTCCCTGTGTCCTTCTTTCCTATGCATCCCTGCCCCCTGAGCTGTCTCCCTGTGAAAGCACTGCCCTGCTGTTCTCCCATGATTGATCATTCTAAGGAGTGTAGCCACCTGATGTATATGTTCACCCTATATGTCTGTCTATTGGTTGGCTGGAAGCCACAGGAGTGAGTTCAATTCCAGACCTGAAGGGTAACCAGGGACCATAGTCTCGGGGGTCTCACCAGGCTGGTGAGTAAACCTGGCCTTTTTTTTTTTTTAATGATTTTGAGTTTTGTTCCACATTGTTCTCCCACTCTATACAAGATCTCCTGCACTGATCCCCCTCTGAGTGGTT
>NW_006921732.1:5607484-5610109 GCF_000298275.1 Orycteropus afer afer
AAGTCATTGGTCTTGCAAAATTCTACCATGCGATTTCCAGCATTATTTCTGTCATCAAGGCCAAATTTTCCAACTACCAGTGATTCTTCTTTGTTTCCAACTTTTGCATTCCAGTCACCAGTGATAATTAACACATCCTGATTGCATGTACAGTCAATTTCAGACTGCAGAAGTTGGTAAAAATCTTCAGTTTCCTTGTTTTTGCCTATAGTGGTTGGTGCATAAATTTGAATAATAGTCATATTAATTGGTCTTCCTTGTAGGTGTATGGATATTATCCTATCACTGACAGCATCGTACTTCAGGATAGATCTTGAAACATCTTTTGTGACAACAAATGCTCGCCATTCCTCTTCAATTTGTCATTCCTGGCATAATAGTTCGTATGATTGATTCAAAATGGCCAATGCCAATCTGTTTCAGCTCACTAATGCCTAGGATATTGATCTTTATGTGCTCCATTACATTTTTGACAACTTCCAATTTTCCTACATTCATACTTCGTACATCCCATATTCCAATTATTAATGTATGTTTGATGATCTTTCTTCCCATTTTGAGTCATGCCTATCAGTAAATGGAGGTCCTGAAAGCTTTACTCCATCTGCATCATTAAAGTCGACTCTACTTTGAGGAGGGAGCTCTTCTCCAGTCATATTTTGAGTGCTTTCCAACTTGAGGGACTCATCTTCTGGCATTATATCAGACAATGTTTCAGGGCTATTCATAAAATTTTCTAGTAATATGTCAGTGTTTCACTGCTATTCATAAGGTTTTCACTGGCCAATTCTTTGAGAAGTGGATGGCCCCTTCCTTCTTCAGAGTCTGTCTTAGTCTGGAAGCTCTGCTGAAACCTGTCCACCATGGGTCACCCTGCTGGTATTTGAAATACTGGTGGCATAGCTTCCAGCCTCATAGCAAAACAAGCCACCACAGTATGACAAACTGAAAGCTGAGTGAGAGAGACTAAAGTATCTCTACTGAGTTCCCATGGCCCTCAACCTACTGGCTAAAGTCTGAATTCTTTAGCCTAACTTTTACAGTCTTTCATGATTGGACAAGGGTCCGCCTTCCAACTTCATCTCCCATCATCTCTTCTTCAAACCTCATGATCCAGTCCCTTGAATGCTTAGCATATGCAAATATATAGTCTCATATAGCCCTCACAACAACTCTTTGAAGTAGATATTCTTATTCCCATTTTATAGATGAAAAAAGTGAGGCTCAGAAAGGTTTGATAACTTATCTAAATTTACATATCCAGTAAGGTACACAACTGAGCCATGATTTGTCTCATGAGTAGCTACAAAGTCATCTTTTCCCACAGGCCATGGATCTATTCATAATAAAGAGCCATCTTCTGGGAAGAAGTCATGAACACCTTGGCTCTGAGCTACCTTGGAGGAGTGTCTCTCATTGTCCTTGGTTCTATGTATCACAGTCAATTGTGTGAATATCTGCCTTCATCCCAGGATTGTAAAGGCCTCAAGGGACCCAAACAGACAGATACATATTAGCTAAATGACATCATAGTGGGAATAAAGCAACTCCATTCTGCAGTGGGGAAGAAACTGAGGCACAAAGAAGTGAACTAACTCATTTGCCCAAGGTCCCACAGTGACAGAGTCATGTCATATGACTCCAAAACACTTTTTTAGTCCACTAAAGACATCTACATCCATTGGATGGGACTGAAATGACTGGTCCTGTGATACAGGCTACTGCCCATAAAGACCCCACAATCATACTACTTCCAGGGACTGCAGCTGAAGTCTAACCACCCATAGCAAGAACAGGGCACCTATAAAATCTATTCTGTATTCCTTTCTCACTCCAGATGGGCCTGTCACAATCTGCCACTCCCCTCACCTGGAGACCACCAGTGGAAGGATCAGCATCTTCAACATCCTCATCAAGAGCTCTCCAGGGAACTGGAAGTAACTAATCTCCTGAAAACATAGCAAGAGCTGGGGTTAAGGCAGGCAATAAAGATTTTACAGCTGCTTAATTCTTTACACTCTTCAAAGCACTCTCACACCCGCTCAGTGTCTAGCACATAGACAACAAAGTCAATGGAGAAAGCATTGGCTTTGGGGTTAAACAAACCTGGATTCCAATCCTGGCTCTCCTCATTGCTTAAGGTGTGTCATTAAGCAAGTTACTTGACCTCTCTGAGCTTGTTTTCTCATCTATAACATCAGGATATTAACTATCCTATAGGACCATTGTTGTTGTGTATTGTCAAGTTGATTCCAACTCATAGCAACCCTATAGAACAGAGCAAAACTGACTCATAGAGTTTCCTAGGCTGTAATCTTTATGAGAGCTGATTGCCAAGTATTTTCTCCCGTGGAGTAGCTGGTGGGTTTGAACTGCTGACCTTTTGGTTAGCAGCTGAATGCCTTAACCACTGTACCACCAGAGCTCCTAGTAGGATCATTAGGAGGCTTAAATGAGAGAATGTACCTAAAGAACTTAGCATACTGCCTGTTGAGAGTAAATGTTGAGTAATCACAGTAAATAACAGCCCCCCAACCCCACTGGAAGAAGAATCATTAACAACCTGAGATATGCAGACGATACAACTTTGCTTGCTGAAAGTGAGGATGACTTGAGGCACCTACT
>NW_006921732.1:5613295-5617668 GCF_000298275.1 Orycteropus afer afer
AGATCTGGCAGTGTGAGACCTCCTACTTTGTTCTTCTTCTTCAATAGTACTTTGCTTACCCGAGGTCTCTTTCCTTTCTCTATAAAGTTAGTGATTGTTTTTTCCAAATCCTTAAAAAATGTTGATGGGATCTGGATTGGGATTGCATTGAATGTATAGATTGTTTTGAGTAGAACTGACATTTTCACAATGTTCAATCTTCCTATCCATGAGCATGGGATGTTCACCCATTTATGTAGATCTCTTATGGTTTTTTGAAGTAATTTTTTATAATTTTCTTTGTACAGGTCTTTTGTGTCCCTGGTAAGATTTATCCCCAAGTATTTTAATTTTTTTGGTAGCTTTTTCTTCCTTTTTTGTCTTTTTAATGACCTTTTACTTTCTTCATTTATGATGCTCTTAATGTCATCCCACAATTCATCTGGTTTTCTATCATTGGTATTCAGTGCATCAAATCTGTTCTTCAGATGGTCTCTAAATTCAGGTGGGATTTAATCAAGATCACATTTTGGCTCTCATGGACTTGTTTTAATCATCTTCAGCTTCAAGTTGAACTTGCATATGAGCAATGGATGGTCTGTTCCACAGTCAGCTCCTAGCCTTGTTTTGGCTAAAGATATTGAGCTTCTCCATCACCTCTTTCCATAGATGTAGTCAATGTGATTCCTGTGTATTCCATCTGGCAAGGTCCATGTGTATAGCTGCTGTTTTATGTTGTTGAAAAAGGTATTTGCAATGAATAAATCATTGGTCTCGTGCAATCTCTGGCATCATTTCTATCACCAAGGCCATATTATCCAACTACTGATGATTCTTTTTTTGTTTCCAACTTTTACATTCCAATGACCAGCAATAAGAACTAAGTCTTGATTTCATGTTTTGTCCATTTCAGACTGTAGAAATTGGTAAAAATCTTCAATTTCCTTGCCTTTGGCTTTGGTGGTCAGTGCATAAATTTGAATAATAGTAGTATTAACTGGTTTTCCTTGTAGGCATATGGATATTATTCTATCACCGACAGCACTGTACTTCAGGATAGATGTGTGTGTGTGTGTGTGTGTGTGTGTGTGTGTTTTACAAAGAGCCACAGCAAATTTATTTCACAGTGTTTTTGACAGTCTACTAAATCATATTTGCTGCAAAGGTCACTGGCTACAGTACAATAATCTAGTAATTAAACTTGCAGGCTTTCTTTTTGAAAACTATTCAAAGAATTTTGAATAACGTTCAATCTATTTAAGTTTGAAATCCATTTGGCTTATGAAGTTTTTTTTTTTATAAACAAAAGTATTTTTATGTTTCTTCTTTTTATGTAGTTTGGCATTGTCTTAACTCATTTCTCTTTTCAGGATAGATATTGAAATATTTTTTTGTGATGATGAATGCCACACCATTCCTCTTCAATTTGTCATTGCCAGCATAGTAGATCATATGATTGTCTGATTCAGAATGGCCAAAACCAGTCTATTTCAGCTCACTAATGCCTAGGATATCGATCATTATGAATTCCACTTCACTTTTGACAATTTCCAATTTTCCTAGATTCGTATTTCTGTACATTCCATGTTCTGATTTTTAATAAATGTTTGCAGCTGTTTCTTCTTTTCTTCCCATTTTGAGTCATGCCACACTGGCAAATGGAGATCCTGAAAGCTTTACTCCATTCAGGTCATTAAGGTCAACTCTACTGTGAGGAGGGAACTCTTCCCCAGTTGTATTTTGAGTGCCTTCTGACCTGAGAGGCTCATCTTCCTTCACTATATTGGACAATGTCTCAGGGCTTTTCATAATGTTTTCCAGTAATATATCAGACAGTGTTTCACTGCTATTCTTAAAGATTTCCCTGGTCAATTCTTTGAGAAGTGGATGGCCCCTTCTTTCTTCCAATTCTATCTTAGTCTGGAAGCTCTGCTGAAACCTGTCCACCATGGGTGACCCTGCTGTAATTTATTTGAAATACTGGTGACATGGTTTCCAGCCTCACTGCAACATGTAAGCCACCACATTATGACAAACTGACAGATGAATGGTGAAAAAAGAATATTAGCATACTAAAAATCATTCTCCTGGGCAAAGTTTAACATTACAATGAACAATGCTAAGAGCTGCCATTTTTGTATACTATGCTTCTCATGCTTGACCTGTAATTATATGAAATTGTATGTGTAACATGATTCTGATGTAACCCTCACCCTATAAAAGAAACTTGGAAAACATCTAGAGGCAGACAGAATAAGAAGGAATTCTCCTCTCTGTCTCAGCTCATGCATGAACCGAATAAACATTGTGTTATTTGCTCTTGACCTCATTGTGTCTTTATTGGCTTAAGTCACTCTCAGCGACAGACTCAATGCTTGGTAGGTACCCATCTGATGCTTTGCAAAGCCCCTAAGCATAGAGTTCTGACCTGAGAAGAGATTTTAAAGATCTTCTAGTCTGGCCCACTATCTTTATAGATGAGGAAGCTCAGCTGGGAGAGGAAGGTGACTTGCCCACGTAGCAAGTTGGCAGTAGAGCATGACCAGAAGTCATGCCTCCTATTCCCATTCTAAGGAGCTCTGGTGGTGCAGTGCCTAAAGCCACCAGCCACTCTGCAGAAGGGAGATAGGGCAATCTACTTCTGTAAAGATTTATCACCTTGGAAACCCAATGGGGGTTGCTATGAGTTGGAATTGACTCTATGGCAGTGGGTTTGGTTATTCCTATTCTACTACTGTTTCCAATGCACAAGAAAATCAACATTTCTTTGTATCCATCAAGGCTGTATGTTTTTAATTAATTTTAATCTATGTATATATTCTTTAAGTTGGATAATGTTATAATGATAAAAGGGAAGCCATTTCCTTACCTTTCTCCATTCCCAACCCCCAACTTCCCAGCAGCAAACACCCTCCACTCTTCTGTTTCCCCTTGTATCATTACATCTCATTCACTTACTCACTGCTGTTGAGTTGGATCCAACTAATAGCGACCCCTCCATGGGTTTCCGAGGCAGTGTCACTATGGAAGTAGATTGCCCCATCTTCCTTATTGACTATCTCATTATCTGACATTTTGCATTTATGAAAATATTAAAAAATTTAGTGACTATTTTGAACATTAATTACATATATCTAGCAGTAACAAATGCCAAAGTGAGGCAAGATTAACACTGGCTCTGATGATTAAGGTTATATGTCAACTTGGCTGGGCCCTGATTCTCAGTGCTTTGGCAGTTATGTAATGATGCAATTTGGCAGTTATGTAATTGATGTAGTCATCCTCCATTTTGTGATAATCCCTCATTTTCACATAATGTTGATTTTTGCATAATGACCTGGTCTTTGGAAGTTAATCATGTCTATAAGTGAGGAGTGGGTATATAATAAATATGTATCAATCATTGGTTTTGCTTCTCTAGAGAACCCAGCAAACCCAGACAAACATCTCTATCAAAATACCTATCGATAATATTTTCCATGTACTCAAGTACATTGGTTCATTTTTATCATTCCTAGGACCTCACTCTAAGAGCGCTCCATCTTCCTGTTCCAATTTGGACAGGTTGCTTTCCTGGCACAGTGGTTGTCTTGGGTCTTTTCTTCACTGTCATCCTTGGGTTTTATCCTGTATGTTGTTGTTGTTGTGTGCTGTCGAGTCGAACCCGACTCATAGCGACCCCTCCTTGGGTTTCTGAGGCAGTATCACTACAGAAGTAGATTTCCCAACCTTCCTTCCATTATCCTGTATGTTGTTGTTGTTGTTGTTATATGCCGTAGAGTCGGCCCTGACTCATAGCGACCCCTCCTTGGGTTTCCGAGGCAGTATCACTATGGAAGTAGGATTGCCCAGCCTTCCTTCCAAGGTGTGGCTGGTGGGTTTGAACCGCCAGCATTCTGGTTAGCAGTCAAGTGCCTTTGGCACTATGCTACCAGAGGATACCCTAATTCCTGCATCACTTGACTTCTTGGTTTCTTTCCTTGTTTTTCTGGAGCATCTCCTTTGGTGGCTTCATGAGTAAGGATTGGTGGGAGATAAATTTTTCTGAGTCCTTACGTGAGTCAAAATGCCTTTCTTCTACTTTACCTCTGATGAACAGTTTGGTTATATACAAGATTTTTAGTTGAAAATAATTTATCCAAATTTTGAAAGCATTCCTCTAGTATTGCTTAAGATGTTCAAAGCCATTCTTATTTACATAAATTCATTTTATGCCTTCAGAAACATTTAAGGATCATCTGTTTAGCTTTAGTTTTCTGTAATTTCATAATGATGTGCCATGATGTTGTTTTTTATTTCTTCTTTTTTTAAAATTCATAAAGCTATGTGTACCTTTCATTTCTAGGAAACTTTCTTGTGTTACCCGTGAAATACTTCTCTCCACTTTTTTTTTT
>NW_006921732.1:5617768-5620498 GCF_000298275.1 Orycteropus afer afer
AGGATGTCATGCTTGGTAGGGTGGAGGGTCGACGAAAGAGGGGGAGGCCTTCAACGAGATGGATTGATATGGTGGCTGCAATGATGAGCTCAAGTATAGTAGGGATTGTGGGGCTGGCGTGGGATCGGGCAGTGTTTTGTTCTGCCGTGCATGGGGTCGCTATGAGTCGGAAACGACTCGACGGCACTTAACAACAATAACAACAACAGCCCCATTCACCTGACTTTCATCCCATCTAGAAAATAGTAAGTGGCAAGAGGGCAGAACTGGGTATTGTCCACACATTTGTTCTAAGTTCCTAGTCTAGTTTATGAGAAGATTGACTCATAAACAGACCATGGCATCCTTGGAACTGTTTCTCCAACTGTATCAAGTCCACTTTCTCCTCATTTCTTCTTTTACAGATTCCTACCAAGCACTCTGAGGAACCTTGGTGAAGCAGTGGTTAAGTGCTGGATTGCTAATGGAAAGCTGGGGAGGTGAGAACCCATCAGCTGCTCCGTGAGAGAGAGATGTCTCCTGTCATAGAGATTTCCACCTTAGAAACCTTGTGGGGCAATTCTGCTTTGTCCTATAGTGTCACTAGGAGCCAACTTGATGGAAACGAGCTTCAGTGGGTATCAACCACTCCCAGTGGGTCTCACATTCAAACACTGAAACAGAGGGTCTGATTGGATTGCTGAAACATCATTCATTGTGAAGAGCCCCTATCCAGCTCTTATCAGGCTGCCTTATAGCCTGCTGATCCTTTCTATCAGTGGAGCCTCTGATTAGAGCCCAAGTTCTAATAGAGTCACATGACCAGATCCTGAAGTAAGATGCGATTGCAAAAGCCAGTTAAATTTGAATTTCAGAGAAAAAACAAATAACTTTTTTGTATAAGTAAAGAACAAATGATTCATTGTTTCTCTGAAATTCTAATTTAACTGGGCATCTACTTTATTTTATTTGACATTTGACTGGATTCCTTAAAGGGTAAGGCTATGGTGAGGCTAGCACATGGATGCTCAAACACCATGCAATTTCACACTTTGTACTTGCCTCTCTCTCTTTTTTAAAGCCAAAGCCAAACCTTACATTTGGTTGGTGATCTTAATGCACAGCATTTCCTTGCAAGAATGCATGATATTCTTTAAAGGAGTTCTACAATATTCCTCCCAGTGAGACAAGAGAAGTAACATGTAGCTTTTGAGAAATGACAAATAGAAGGTTTATTGAGCCCTAAAAGCTCAAGGACAGCTTGAATGTAGCTAAAAGGAATATTGTTGTTGTTGTTAGGTCCTATCGAGTCAGCTCCAACTCACAGCAACTCTATGCACAGCAGAACAAAACACTGCTCGGTCCTGCGCCAGCCTCACAATCCTTGCTGTACTGAGCCCATCATTGCAGCCACTGTGTTAATCCATCTCATTTAGAGTCTTCCCCTTTTTGCTGACCCTCCACTTTACCAACCATGATATCCTTCTCCAGGGAATGGTGCCTTTTGACAACATGACCAAAGTAGATGATACGAAGTCTGGCCATTCTCATTTCCAAGGAGCATTCCAGCTGCACTTCCTCCAGGACAGATTTGTTAGTTCTTCTGGCAGTCCATGGTACTTTCAGTGTTCTTTGCCAGCACCACATCCCCAAAGCATCAATTCTTCTTCAGTCTTCTTTATTCATTGTCCAGCTCTCACAGGCATATGAGATGATTGAAAATACCATGGCTTGGGTCAGGCACACCTTAATCTTCCTTAGTCTTTGCTCTTCAGCACTTTAAAGAGGGCTTTTGCAGCAGATTTGCCCAGTGCAATATGACATCTGATTTCTTGACTGCTGCTTCCATGGGTGTTGATTGTGGAAACAAGTAATATGAAATCTTTGACAATGTCACTCTTTGTCCCATTTATTGTGATGCTACTTATTGGTCCACTTGTGAGCATTTTCATTTTCTTCATGTTAAGGTGTAATCCATACTGCAGACTGTAGTGTTTAATCATCAGTACGTGCTTCAAGTCATCTTCATGTTCAGCTAGCAAGGTTGTGTTATCCACATATTGCAGGTTGTTAATGAGTCTTCTTCCAATCCTGATGCCACATTCTTCTTCATATAGTCCAGCTTCTCAGATTATTTGCTCACCATATAGATTGAATGAGTATGGTGAAAGAATACGACCCTGACATATACCCTTCCTGATTTTAAACCATCCAGTATCCCCTTGTGCTGTTCGAATGATAGCCTCCTGGTCTGTGTACAGGTTCCTCATGAGCACAATTAAATGTTCTAGAATTCCCATTCTTATCAATGTTATTCATAATTTGTTATGATCCACACAATCAAATGCTTTTACATAGTCAATAAAACACAAGTAAACATCTTTCTGGGATTCTCTGCATTCAGCAAGATCCATCTGACATTCAGCAATGACATTCCTTATTCCACCTCCTCTTCTGAATCCAGCTTGTGTTTCTGGAAGTTCCTTGTCAATATACTGCTGCAATTGTTTTTGAATTATTTTCAGTAAAGTTTTACTTGCATGTGATATTAATGATATTGTTCAATAATTTCCACATTCTGCTGGATCATCTTTCTTTGGAAGATCATCTTTCTCTTCCAGTCAGTTGGCCAGGTAGCTATCTTCCAAATTCTTGGCATAGAGGAGAAAGTGTCATTGCAGCACTCATTTGTTGAAACATCTCAATGGATATTCCATCAATTCCTGGGGCCTTGTTTTTTTTTTTTTTTTT
>NW_006921732.1:5628953-5630282 GCF_000298275.1 Orycteropus afer afer
GCTAAAGTTGTCCACCTGGAGTATTTCTGTTGGAAGTGGCACAAAACAATGTTCTGGGAGATGCCCACTCTCTCTCAGGTGCTTAGAGTTCTGATGCTATGATTGGCTAGTTTGGCCACTCTGCCAGGCTCAAAAGGAGGCCTCCTAGAGGCAGAATTCTCTCTGACTGCTGGCTGAGGAAGATGTACTGCTGAAAGAGACATGTGCTCCTGAGACATGTGTTGCTGGGAAAGA
This sequence comes from Orycteropus afer afer, assembly GCF_000298275.1. NCBI lineage: Eukaryota > Metazoa > Chordata > Mammalia > Tubulidentata > Orycteropodidae > Orycteropus > Orycteropus afer. The sequence continues at coordinate 5,629,188 of NW_006921732.1, forward strand.
GACGCAAGAGACACGCATTGCTGAGTGAGACACCGATGGACCAGCACTGCTGGGAAAGAGACTGTGAGAGACTGTTGGTTGAGGGACGGTGGGCTGGGAGAGAGACAGAGCATTTTTCCTGAACTTGAACTGTAGCCTGTGGTGCTTCCCTAATAAACCCCATAATCTGTGAGCTCTCTGTGGCCACTGCAGTGAATGAACCCAGGAGAAAGGTGGTGGGTGCTTTGGGAGGAATGGTTGGAGAAAGGGCTGGAGGGAGGCAGCATGTCTGGCCTCGCAGGAATAGGCCTTGGGCTATTGATGGTGATTCTGTCTTCCTCTTGTGGGATTAGAGGAGGTCAGAACATGTGGCCTCCTTGCCCTTTTTGCACCATCAATTCAGACTCATGGCAACCCCACGTGTTACAGAGTAGAACTGATCCATAGGGTTTTCTTGGCTGGAATCTTTACAGAAGCAGATCTCTAGGACTTTTTTCTGTGGCGCCACTGGGTAAGTTTGAACCACCAAACTTTTGGTTAGTAGCTGAGATGGGCCTAATATCCCTAAGTGAAGCTTTTCTTCTTCCCTGGGGCAGGTATGAGAATAGAGCTGAGTGGATGAGGAGTCCCTTGACTACATGAACAGGAAAGGACCTAGAGGGCTAACTGCTTTGGTTACAAAATTCCACCAAAGTCCCTGCTTTCAACCCCATGCCTCACCCCCTGCCTCCTGTAACACCTTGCACTCATGTCTAGAGTCCTTCTGGAGTACTTTGAAAGAAACTAATGGGTATCTACCTCTACAGACTCAAGCTTTCAGTTTCCTCCTCTCTACTAAATCAGGTCCTTCAATTCTATCCACTTCTCATCTCGCCTACATTTGTTGTAGTGACTTAACTTCTGTTGTCTCCTTTTTAATTCTCTTTGTTCTTGGGAGCTTATATCTTTGAAAACAAACAAATAACAACAACAACAAAAAATTCACTGCTGTCAAGTTGGATCCAACCACTCCATGGGTTTCCAAGGCAGTATCACTACAGAAGTAGATTGCCCAACCTTCCTTCCAAGGAGTGGCTGGTGGATTTGAACCACCAGCCTTCTGGTTAGCAGTCAAAT
>NW_006921732.1:5630445-5641454 GCF_000298275.1 Orycteropus afer afer
CAGAAGGCTGGCGGTTCAAACCCACCAGCCACTCCTCGGAAGGAAGGTTGGGCAATCTACTTCCATAGTGATACCGCCTTGGAAACCCAAGGAGGGGTCTTTATGAATCGGGTCTGACTCGATGGTATATAACAAGAACAACAACATGGTTTAACTGGAAACCTGAAAATGGTCTATATTTTAAAATGAGATACTCATATTCAAAGATAAAATCTTTTTATCTTTTCTTAAGTTCTTTTCCAAAATAGGACATTTGACTATTTCCCAAACTGTTGGTGATTTTTGCTGTTGCATAAGTTTACAAAATAAGGCTTTAGTTTCTGAGTCACAGGCAAAGAGATCAGACAGAGAAATCCTGGATTTCAAAGTAAAATGCTAAGAAATCCACCTTCTGCCAAATAACTATTTTAAGACTTCACATCCTCCCTTCAATTTATCTGTCAGGTTAATCCAGACCGGAATACATTTGCATTTCCAAACAGATGGGGAAGGCAGCTTTGGCAAACGAGGCCCCAGATGAGTTTGGCTTTTAATAATAAGCATTCCAATTTGTTTTCACAAAATAATCACCCTGCAGGATATATATATTTGTCATTGAGGACAAATAACGAGAGTAGATCATTTGTGTCATTGCCAATTTAATTTGGCAAATAATTGATGGTTCTTTCTGGGCCTGGGACTGAGCGAGGTTCACATTTTCATTCAAGAAAGCCCATATGATGTTCAGAAAGTCGGCATCTGCTAGGAGAAGTTGACACCTACATCAACAGCTCTGAAGCAAGTCAGCCAGCCAGTAGCTAAGTTACAACAGGGAATGAGCATAAGGTGGGGAGAATATTATTTCAGATGTGGGCAGGTCTGGAAGACTTTTACAAGATACAAAATATGAGATGGCTCTTGATGTAGATAGGACTTTGACAGGTAGATAAGGGAGGAAGAAATGAAGTAACAGTCACTAAGAACCTACTATATGCCAGGCGCTGAAGAATCCTTCACAAGCTCTGTTTAACCCTCACAATACACCCAGCACTCACTTATTGTCATAGTTAAGTTCCAAAGACCAGGTCAGTATGCAAATCTGGAGGATGACCACATCAGATCACAAAATGGAGAGTGACTACATCATTACATAACTGCCAAATTTTTGTCATTATCTAACTCCCAAATTACATTGTTACATAGGTGCCAAACCACTGAGAATCACAGCTCAGCCAAGTTGACACATAACCTTAACCATCACTGCCAGCATTACTCTTGCCTCACACCTAGGCATCTGTTACTGCCAGAGGTAGGTCTTCAATGTGTAAATAAGTCAGACAGTAGATTTTTTACTATTGTAAATGTGGAATGTCAGATAATGAGATAGTTGACAAGTAAGGAGTAGGTATAACTTCAGTAGACAGATACTTCCACCTGCTCCATTTTACAGAGAAGGAAGCTGAGGCCCAGAGAGGAGCTATGATTTTGCTGAGGACCAACCGGCCATTTACTAGCAGAGTTCAAATTCCTCCAGAGTCCGGAAAAAAAAAAAGAAAAAACTGTTGCTGTTAAGTCAGTTCCAATTCAGAGTAACCTTATGTGTTAGAGAGGGGGACCACCCCATAGGATTCCCTTGGTTGTAATCGTGACAGAAGAAGCAAGTCACCGGGCTTTCTTCTGTGGTGCTGCTGTGTGGGTTTAAATCGCCGACCTTTTGGGTACAAACTGTTTACACGGACCTCCAGAGTCTATTCTCCCCCTAAATAACTTCTAGCAGCTTAATGCCATTGTAATTGTTGTAGTAACTGTAGTAATAGTGGACTAAGTTCATGGCAACAACAACTCACTGCCATTGAGTCCTTGCTTATTGGGATGATCCTCCCCTGCTCCCCAACTTGGCGACTTCCTACTTGCCTCATAGCAACCCCTCCTTAGGTTTCCAAGATGGTATCTCTATGGAAGTAGATTGCCCAATCTTCCTTCTGAGGAGTGGCTGGTGGGTTTAAACCACCAGCCTTTTGTTTAGCAGTCAAATGCCTTAGGCACTACGCCCCCAGAGCTCCTTCAGTTCACAGGGAGATGGTATTTTCCATTAAATAGAAGACCAAGCCTAATGCAAGTCCCTGTTGTAGAGACAGTATTGGATATCACTGAGCTGCAGGAAGAGGAATTTTCTGGGATAGGGAATGTTCCAGAAATTCATTTGTGTGTCCTTACCTCTCCTTTGGAGAGTGAGGGCTGAGAGTGTGGAAGGCTGAAATGGAAGGCCAAATGGGCCGCTCACTGAAAATTACAGAACTTTAACAGACTAGCAAGCGTGATTAAAATAGACATTAATCACAGCGACTAACTCGTTATTTTCCCCTCCCTTTTGCTTTTATTTTAAGTAAATAGAATAGCCAGCCTCTTTACAGATGCTGAGTTCTTTAGATTTGTTATTTTCACTTATGTATTCTTCTAAACATTACCCTCTCCCACGACTGGGTTCGGCTGAGAACTGTAACCTATGAAGCAAGACGACCCTGAGAAAAGGGACATTGAGTCTGGAGTAATCAGGCAAGAGAAGAACAAAGACATTCCTGACAGTCCAAGGGATCTTCCACCCCCTTCTCATTTCCCTGTATAAACATGCTTACCCCTCTGCTCAGGGAGACAGACATTTTAGTGAAATGATTTTCTCTGTCTCCTTGGGTATCGATTCTCAATAAGCCTTTTGCTTTCCCTCTTCAACCTGTTGTGATCATTGGCTCTTCACAACAGGGGGAAAGGACCTTGTTTCTCTACAACAAGAGAAAAAGAGGTCCTTCTTTGGGCAAGACACACTTCCAGTTATACAAACCAGAAATCTGGGGACCTGCCTTGCCTCCCTATTCCCCAACTCCACATCCAGTCCAACACCACATCGTGAAGGTTCCTCCTTGGAAAGAGTTCTCATATCTGCCCCTCTCATCCTCACCATCATAACTCACCCCTGCAGCCCCCTCCTCACTCAGCCCCCTGCCTCACCCACACGCCATCTTCCACTCAGCACCAGAGGGATCTAGTCAAAGATCAGATCTGATCATATCACCCCCTGCTCAAAAACTTCTCATGGTTGCCCCAAGTCCAAGTTTGGTGGTGGGACCTAGAGACCAGCTGGACACTGTGCTCTGCCCCGTGCCTGGCCTGAATGGCTTGTTCCACACACTCCAAAGTCACACGTCCCTGTGCCTTTGCTCTTGCTGTTACCTCTCCTAGACTGCCCTTTCTTGTGTCCTACTCGATCTCTACTCCTATGAGTTCCTTCAGAAAGCCTTTTCTGATGCCCTTACAAGACCCCACTTTTCCCTCCCTCACATTTATTAGCATCTTTGGCTCCCATTTATCTGGACATGACTCAGGCTTGTAACCACCGCTCTAGTCATTTTAGTGGCATCTCACTCTAGTCCTGCAAGTTTTTCATCACACCCATGTTATAGATGAGAAATCTGGGACTCAGAGAAGCAAAGTGACCTGCCCAGTGTCATCTTGCCAGGGAACTGTGGAGCTGGAATGTGATCCCAGGTCCCTCAGGCAGGCACTACCCTCCCAGACGGGGACCCTGCGACATCCTAGGTGGCTGACCTGTGGTGAGAGGCGCCGAGTTCTCAAGAAGAAGCCGAGGAGGCAGCCTACGATGACAGACAACACAGACAGGATGAGCAGTCCATTCCGCCTGCACACGTCCCTCCCTCGTGCCAGGATGGCACTTGGCACCATGGTGAACCCAGACTGCTGGCACAGGGCACAGCACCATTCCATGTGGGTGAGGCCAGCCGAGGACACTGGTCCAGGTGGGGGCTCTGTCCGCTCAGCAGGCAGGTGATCAGGGTCTCTAGAGAACATTTGCCCACCCCATGGCCATGGCCTGTATGGCCGCCCCAGAGGGAAGCCACAATCCTATTACCTGCTGCATCATTAGGAGCCAGTAGGAGATTAGTGCCTGGGAAATTAGAGCAGACCACGTGGTTTGGGGGTTCAGACTTCAAAGCCAAGTGCTCATCTTATACAAGGGAGGGGACCAGGTAGTGGTGGGAGGAGCAGGAGGACCATCTGGTTGGTTGGTTAGATTTTTACCATCACTTCATTCCAGAAAGCGTTGAAGGCAATAAAACACTGGTGACTGCTAATATTAATTATTTACTGCACTGGGTGTCATTCTGGAAGCACAGTACTTGTATTAGTATATTTAATCCTAACACCAACCTAAAAGCATCACTATTTTACAAATGAGGAAATTAAGGCACAAAAAGTTGACTAACAAGCATGTGCTGTGTGCTAGGCCTGTTCTAGTCACTTTACCTATGGTGATCATAGGAAATCATCCTAACAACCCTTGATTCCCACCTTCATTTTACTGAAAGGGAAACTGAGACTCTAGGAGCCAGAATCCCTTGGCCACAGTCACAGAACTAGGAAGTAGCAGAGTGAAATTCAGGCCTACATTGGTTTGGTTTCTGCCATATGAGCAGATGGGTGGGTTCAAGCACATTTGGCAGGATCATGGGGAGTGTGGGATTTGAATTCAGTGGACCTGAGTTCAAACTTGGGCTCTGAACTCACCATGAAGTAGGGATCAGGAAATGTATTCTTCAGGGCAGTTTTATGCCTGGACACCCTTTATGTCCTTGGGCCCTATTGTTTTAAAGATGATAGAACCTGAGAGACCTGTACTCATGTCACAGCTCTGCCACTTACTAGCTGTGTGACCTTGAACAGGCCATTGAATCTCACTGTCCCCATCCATAAAACAGATAATAATAGCATGTACTGCCTTAGGGCTGGTGCCAAATTCCATGCAGGGCACGTTTGTGAAAGCAGTGGTGAACTGTAATGCACTGAACAGGGGAGGGGCTGTTAGTATCATCGTCATGCTTAGCTTTTTTGGCAAAAGGTTTTCTGTTTGCTTTTGCTTGTGGCCTGGCTTGCCCTTTAAAGCCAGAGGGAATTAACCCTCGTCTATTTCACCAGGAATCTGTAATCTCATTAGGGTCATCAGGACAGCAGGGAGTACAGCTGGGGTAGGAGTGGGATGTAATGAGGGTGGGGCATGCACAGGGGGTGCCTCCTACTGACACCCAAAGGCAAGGGTGGGGAGGACAGAGGCGGCAGGGCTAGGAAGCCATGGAGGGGTGGTTAGGGAAAGGGACTGGGGCCCTGAACCCATGGGCAGAGCTCCCTGCTGGGAGTAGACCCTTGGATTCTGATCCCTGCTTAACCAGCTCCATCTCTGGCCTCAGTGTTGCCCTCTTTAGAAAGAGAGAAGTGGGCTAGGTGCTTTCTAAGGACCTCTGCGTTTAACAAACCAACCTTCCAAAGCAGCTCCTGGAGGGGGTGATATATACAATTCTGACTTTTCTCCCCCAACTTTGATTCCTAAAATCAAGAATTTCTTGATACACCTTCAACTCCAGTAAATGTCTCATTTTCCCATTAATTGGGTGGTTCACTTACTGTCTGGAAGCGAACACAGCAGATACTTGGATGTTGCATTTTGAACAGGTGCAGGTCTGGTCTTTGGCCATGCTAGGAAGTAGGTGAGTCTTGCTTTCTGCTCTAGCTCTGAGACTCTGAATCCCAAGATGCCCCTTCCCAGCTACCTGGATCCTTTTCCCCACACCCACCCTGCCACCGCTTGCCTCTCACTTTCTTTCCACTGCTCTCAATGTCTTCAACAGAGTAATAACTCCACTCGTTCAAGCAAGAGTACTGGGAGCACCCATCCCCTGCCACCTCTCCTGGTTACCTTGAAGGACACAGTGGTGATTCAGACACAGTGCCTTCTCTCAGGGAGCTTATAAGAAAATCGAGGGATCCAAGAAAGGGCGCCGTCCCAGAGTAGTGCAAACAATTAACATGCTTGGCTGCTAACCAAAAGGTTGGAGGCTCAAGTCCACCCAAGGTGGCTCAGAAGAAATGTCTGGCAACCTACATTCAAAAAATCAGCCACTAAAAATCTCCACCCTGTGGAGAACAATTCAATTCTGACACATGGGGTCACCATGAGTCGGAATCAACTTGACTGCAGTTGGTTAGTTAAGAAAGGACTAATTCACACTAAGGTATAACTGACTTATAATGAGCTTATTAATTGTCTTTGCAAATAAAATCAAAAGGCTCCTGGGTCAGAAGTTTTTAATGTGTTCTTCATAGAATGTTACTATATATTATATGCAAATTATTTCCATAATTAAAAGCAACTTTGGGAAATGCTAGATGAAACAATGTTAAACAAGTTCTTTGCTCCAGGACTTGCCAACGTCAGAATGTGTGAGTTCAAACCCTAGCTCTACTACTTACTAGCTGTGTGACCTTGGGAAAATGTCTTAACCCTTCTGAGCCAGTTTTCTTATCTGCAAAATGGGAAGAGTACAGCAGTACCAAAGGAAACTTGGTCCAGGCACAGTGGTTAAATGTGTGACTGCTAACCGAAAGGTCAGTAGTTCGAGCCCACCAACCTGCTCTGCTGGAGAAAGATGTGGCAGTCTGCTTGTGTAAAGATTACAGTCTTGGAAACCCTGTGGGGCAGTTCTACTCTGTCCTATAGGATAGCTATGAGTCAGAATCAACTCAACTCAATGGCAGTGGGCATAGCAGTACCTGGTTCAGAGGGCTGTGATGTGGAGCAAACATGGTGATGCATGCAAAGTGCTTAGAGCAGTGCCTAGCTTGTGAACACTCATAGACAACTACTGTTAGCTTTAGCAGAGTCTTTATTACTATTATTTTTTCTATAGCCCTTCTATTTTCTGTTTCATTGATTTTTGCTTGAATCTTGATTATTTCCTTTCTTCTGGTGACTGTAGGTTTTTCTTGCTCTTCTTTCTCTAATTGTTGGAGATGTTCGTTTAAAGTATTGATTTTGGCTCTTTCTTCTTTTTTGATGTGTGCACTTATTGCTATAAATTGGCCTCTGATCACTGCTTTTGCTGTGTCCCAAAAATTTTGGTATGTTGTGTTTTCATTCTCATTTGATTCAAGGAATTTTCAAATTTCAATTTTGATTTCTTCTCTTGCCCAGTCTTTCTCAAGGAGGGTGTTGTTCAGTATCCATGTGTTTACTCTTTTGCTGCTGATCTTCCTATTGTTGATTTCTAATTTGATAGCATTATTATCTGAGAAGATGCTTTGCAGTATTTTGATGTTTTTAAATGTATTAAGGCTTGCTTTATGGCCTAACATATGGTCTATCATAGAAAAAATTACATGTGCACTGGAGAAGAATGTATATTGTGCTGCTATTGGGTGAAGTGCTCTATAGATGTCTATAAGGCCAAGTTGGTGGATTGTATTGTTTAGCTCTTCTGCATCTTTGTTGAGTTTCTTTCCAGTTGTTCTATCTTTCCAAGAAAGTGGTGTATTAAAGTCTCCCACTATGACTGTGAAGTCATCTATTTGGCTTTTCAATTCTTCTAAAGTCTGATTTATGTATTACTATTATAATAGTAGGAGCTCTGGTAGCATAGTGGCTAAAGCACTTGACTGCTAACCAGAAGGTTGGCGGTTCAAACCCACCAGCCACTCCTCAGAAGGAAGGTTGGGCAATCCTACTTCCGTAGTGATACTGCCTTGGAAACCCAAGGAGGGGTCGCTATGAGTCAGGGCTGACTCGACGGCACATAACAACAACAACAACATTATAATAGTAACAAGTAATGGAAAAAGCCTGTAAGTGGAGGGTACAAAGTTCCATCCCACTTTTTGAGCAGAGAGTTCCATGGCTCTGGTGTATGTGGAAAAGAGCTCTGGTGGCGTAGTGGGTAAGGCATTTGACTGCTAACCAGAAGGTTGGTGGCTCAAACCCTCCAGCTGCTCCATGAGAGGAAGATGAGGCAATCTACTTCCATAAAGATTTACACCCTTGGAAATCCAATGGTGGGGGGTCATTGTGAGTTGGAATTGACTCGATGGCAGTGGGTATTGTGGGTATATGGGGAACACACTTTGGAAAAATCCAGCCTCCAGGATCAAGTCTCTGCTATTTAAGGATCTGAGGTCCTCCAGATCTGGTGTCTTTGCTTACCTATTCATCATACCATCTCCTTCTGCTACCTTGACCTTCCACAACACCAAGCAAGTTCAAGTTCCTTAGGCCTGCATCCTCTCTTAGGCCTCTACTTTCCACCTTTTTAAAATGATTTTCTTAAACATTTTATTGTGATTTGGGTGAAGTATACAGAACAAATTAGTTTTCCATTCAATGATTCATAACAAATCTTTTGTGTGACGTTGATTGCGATCCCCCACACCTTTCACCTTTGCCCATGGTATTTCCTCTGCCTAGAATATCCTTCCCTCTGTCATTAAAGTCACAGGTCAAATGCCCTATCTTCTTTGAAGTCTTCTCTGATCACTCCAGATACAACACCCCCTTCTCCTCTTTTTCTCCTTAACTCAGCGTCTTCCACAATCATCAGCTGAGATTAAACCAGGTCACCTTCAAGTAAAGTGTAACTTTTCACCTAAGTCTCTGACAAAGAAATCATATGTAAGAATAAAATTAAGTGTCTACTTGTTATCACTTAATTTGAAAACATCTCAATGGATCATTCTCAAAATTAGAGGGTAGGTTTGGGGGCCTAGGAAGTACCCTAAGGAGCATAGAGTTGTCTTCCAAGGCAGTTGAAACTGATGCCTCTTGGGAGACTCAAGACAGTGGCTTCATTAGGGTTGGTGTCACTCAGTGTGATAACTCATGGCATCACCCTTCTGCAGCCAACCGCTTCAGCCCTGTGCCCCTGTCCCCCACCCCCCATGAGGCCCCTGCAGCATCTCCCCCTCTCATTGGCCAAGGCAGAGACCCTGCTCTTTGCTCAATGGCAGGCCCTGCGGCTGGCCTGCCTGCATCCTGACTGATGAGTGTCGGGGTGGAGGGGTTGGGAGATGGTTGTGATACTGGTAATGAGTTACTTTACTAGGTGATTGGTGAACCAACTCTAGTGACACCACTGTTTTGGTGGCCCCTTCCCCTACTATGTTGGCCTGGCTGGTGCCACCATAGACCCTGGGGTCATTCTGGTGTCACCCCATTTGACAGTGCTGGGATATGATCTGCATCCCCTACACCCCTCTGGTGACACCATTGGCTCAAGCTGCACAGATTAAGAAACTATGGGCAGAGAAAATAAACATTGTTTTAAAACATGAGCCCCAAATCACAGATCATATGTACAAGCTGCCCCACTCCCAGTACGTGGTTTGCAGTGGATCTGTTTCTCACAGGGCCAGCTCTGAGCAGAATGTGCCGGGGTGGAGAACAGCAGGGACTGACTTATTTACTAATGATGAATGATTCTCCTGAGCCAGTGTAGGGGCCTGCCTCAGCCTGGGGAGGGGGTGTGGGAAGGTTTCCAGGAGAAAGGCTCATTAAATTGCAGACTTGAAAAAGCCAGAAGCTAACTCAGAGAAGGGAAGATGATTAAGATGGATGTGAGAGAAGGACAGCCTGTTCTGAAAGAGAGACCCAAGCCAGAGGTGTGAGAGCAGAGCATGCTGGGAACCAGCAACAGATTGGTAGGCGAGAGGGTGGAGATGGGAGCTGGGGACTTGCCCCTTTCACTGTGTGTCAAAACAAGTTTAAGTTGTGCTGTCTGAGCTCCAAGCTGGGTTTGTGGTGATGACAGCTCTGGGCTTGCTGGCTGATTTCCAAAGCCATACCAGACAGAGGTGCCTTCATCTCCTCCCTGCCATGTCTCTCAGACTCACTGCAAGCTGGAGCATTCCGGGAAGGTTTTCTGTGGACAGCTAATCCAGTGAGGTGTAGATTCCTGAAAGCCTTAGTCACTGACGGACTGTCCGGCCTCCTCTGAGAGGTGGTCCTGTCCCACATTTGCCTCAGAGGATGGAGAAAAAAAGATTCTCTTATCACAGGTTCCAATACATCTTCCTTCTAGTTCCTCCTTTCTAGATTTGTCGTTTACAAAAACTGGGCCTGAGAACCCAGTATTTGTTGAGCATGTAGCTAATATTTGTTGAACACCTACTATGTGACAGGCTTTGTCTGGGTGCTCTAATGGTTTCACCTGTACTCATAAAAGGAAGCTGCTGAGTGACTTAGCCCCTACATAAGCACTCACTGAATCAGTCAAGTGTTGGGGTTAAGGGCTCAGGGACTAGATCTGCACTGTCCAATACCAAAACACTAGCTACATGTGGCTATTTAAATTTAAATTAATTAGCATTAAATAAAATTTTAATTCATTTCCTCAGTCACACTAGACAATTTCAAGTGCTCAGCAGCCATATGTGGCTACCGTATTGGACAGCAAAGTTACAGGACAGTTCAATGATCACAGAAAGTTTGATTGGACTTTTTAGAGTCTCATTGAGCTGGGTTCAAATCCCAGCTTCTTCCCTTGGAAGCCATGTGACTTTGCCTAAGTTAGTGAAGTGCTTGGAGCTTCTTTTCTGCATCCATAAAAATTCATGTTCTTTACATGGCATCACATTTTCTCTCACTTGAATATAATAGTTGGAGCAAAGTACAAGGGTAGGACCCCCCCCCCCCAGTTCAGATTAAATTTCCAAATTAGTTAGGATTCTTGTTAGTAAGTAACAGGAAATTAAATCAAGCTGGCTTAGGTAAGAAGGGCATTTATAAGCAAGCCTCACAACATAATTTGTGGGGCCCATGCAAAATGAACATGTGGAGCTCCTAATTAAAAAAGCAGAAGGTGCCATGAAAGGTACTAAACTATATAGCTTGTTCCTTTCTTCCACAATGTCTTCCTCAACTCATAAAGGTGGTTTTTTTTTAACATATGCTATTTAATATTTAATATCATTCTCTTTTTTCTTGTTAACTTTATTTTTCCCCTTTTCTTAATTTTTTTTAATTGTGATTTGGGTAAAAGTTTATAGAGGAAATTGGTTTTCCATTCAACAATCATGCACATTCTGTTTTGTGCCTAAACCCCAAAAAACCAAACTCACTGCCGTGGAGTTGGATCCAACTCACAGCGACCCCTCCTTGGGTTTCCGGGGCAGTATCACTATGGAAGTAGATTGCCCAA
>NW_006921732.1:5642102-5646494 GCF_000298275.1 Orycteropus afer afer
ACCAATAGCTGCAACTTAGAGGACACCTAAGTAAAGAAAAATAAAAATGTAAATTATTAGCTTGAATTTTACTGTTCATCTTTGTATGGTGTAATACCAGTTCTAAATGCAAATATAAAAGCATTTAGCTTGTATGCAAAATCGCCAAAATTACCAATTTATATTCCATGGCTTGTATGTACATATGCATTTTGTTCTCACCAAACCTAAAAAAACCAAACCCACTGCCATCAAGTCAATTCTGACTCATAGCAACCCTATAGGACAAAGTAGAACTGCCCCACTGGGTTTCCAAGGCTGTAAATCTTTATGGAAGCAGACTGCCCCATCTTTCTTCTGTGGAGCCACTGAGTGGGTTTGAAACACCGATCTTTAGGTTAGCAGCTGACTGCAAATTGCTTGTGCCACCAAGGCTCTTTACATATTTTAAAGCTATGTTATTAGGTTTGTACAAATTTTCCTTGTGATTTGGTCATTTGATTATTATTATCCTATTTACCTTTAATAATTTGGGTTTTGGGGCTGTAAAGTCTATTTTGTCTACATTGATATCTTTCAGGGAGAAAGCCCAGGGACTGTATATATGAAAGGTTTGATCTCGTGAGGCGAGAAATACTGTCTAAAGCATAATTTGCTGCTTTGCACAGCACCTTTCCCACCTCTTCTCAGCCAGGCTCGCACCATACCTTACTCTAAGTACATCCTGGGCTCCACCTCCAGAGCTCATTTAGTAGGTCTGGGCAGAGCCCCAAAATTTGCATTCCTAACAGGTTCCCAGGGGTGCTGATGCTGCTGTCAGGAGACCACATTTTGAGACTCACTGGGCCAGAGAATGGAGCAGACAGGACCAGAAGTTGGAGTAGGTCTTCTTAAGGCATATATATATAGAGAGAGTGTGCTCTCGTGGTGTAATGCCTAAAGCATTTGCCTGTTAACCAGCAGGTTGGTGGTTCAAACCCACCAGCCACTCCATGGAAGGAAGACTGGGCAATTTAAAGATTTATTGCTTCGGAAACTCGAAGGGGGTCGCTATGAGTCAGAATTGACTTGATGGCAGTGAGTTTGGTTTTATATATTTGAGTTTTTAATGATGTGAATGTATTACCAACTCAAACATAAATTTTAATTTTAAAAGACATTATTTTTCAAACTAAACAAATGTTCTTCAATTACTCTCTACCTCCTTAACTTGTTTCATTTATTATAATAATAATTATTGTGATATTTATTATGCTTACTTGCTTTTCTATCTCCCCTCACTGGATTAGGGTAAGGACAAAGGACGTTGCCTTTCTATTCCCCCTCCTATCTCCAACTGTGTGTCTGGCACATAGTAGGTGCTCAAAAAAGCAGCTGTTGACTAAATAAACCACCTGCTGCTTAGTTTACACTAGATCAGTGACTCTCAATCAATCACCAGAGGTGCTTTTTAGACACACCAATGTCCCCATCACATCTTCAAGTTTTGATTTAACTGTTTTGGGGTAGGGCCTACCACTGGGGTGGGGATGATGGGAACCACTGGTCTAAACCACAACAATATAGAAACTTATGTGTTGGGGTTATTAATAAAAAATATATTGTATTTTTGTACATTGCTCTTGGGACTTGTTCCAAGACTCTTTTTGCTCTAGAGATTCTAACAACCTCTCTCTCCTTTCTCTTTAAGCTGCCTACTCGAGATCTGGAAGCCTCACTGAAAAGATGCCTTAATGCCCAAGCCCCTCTTTTAGATAAGGACCAACACAGGGGTTGAATTATGATCTATCACAAAAATGGACAGCACGGGGTATGGAGGTTCAGGACCATAATCACGAGGACACTAAGGTTAATTGGCATAATATAGTCCACACAGACATTGCTCTATATTCTACTTTGGTGAGTAGCAAGTAGGTTCTTAAAAGACTGTGAGTGGCATCTAAGGTGCAACTATTGATCTCTCCTTGTCCACAGCAAAAAGAAGTCAAGAAAATCAAAGATGCATGGAAACAATTAGTTCAAAACACTAATAGGTCATGTGACCCTCAGCCTCCACGACCATGAGACCAGAACTATATGGGGCCCAGCTACCATGGCTGACCACTCTGAAAAGTATCACAATAGGGAGGTCCTGCATAGAGTCGGGGGGAAATGTGGAACAAAACTCAAAATCATTAAAAAGACCAGGCTTACTGGTCTGATGAAGACTGGTGGAACCCGTAAGACCATGGCCCTTAGACACCCTTCAATCTAGGAAATGAACTTAACCCCTATGACTCAACTGTCAGGCAAACGGTAGACAGGCCTATAAGGTGAACAGTAACACTAGGAGGGTATGTGCTCATTAGAACAGCCAAGCATGTGAGATCAAGAGGACAGCATTTGCCCAGGGATAGAGCTAAGGAGGTAGGAGGGGATGGGAAGGAGGTACAAAGGGAAGTGAGGGGCACAGGGAGGAAGAAGAATGCTGTTACATTTTGGGGATTGCAGTAAATGTCACAAAACAGATTGTGCATGGATTGTTGAATGGAAAACCAATTCTCTCTGTAAATTTTCACCCAAATAACAATTTTTAAAAAAGAAAAGCACAGAATGTTAACTTTAATGGTCTTCTCCACTGGGAGCAAGGGCAGGACAGTGAGTCTGAACACTAGACCCACTGTTTCCGCCTATCACCATGGTATTTTCATTCTGCCTGGACGTCCCCAGGCCTGTGGACTCAACACTGTGGTGCCTTTGTGTACAGTCCTGCCTCATGATCAGAGTGAAAAGAGATTTGGCTTGTGAATCACAGGAACATGGCTTCCAATTTCATTTGGTCACTCATGAGTTCTGTGACCTTCAGCATCTCTGGGCCTCAGTTTCCCCCTGTAGAATGGGGATGCTAATGCTTCTCTCTTGGGGTTGCTGGGAGAATTGGATGTTTTAATTTGTGTAACACACTAAAAAAAAAAAAAAAAACAACTCACTGCCATGGAGTTGGATCCAACTCATAGCGACCCCTCGTGCACCATCAGAACCCCTTTCCTTTATCCATTAGGGAGATGAAAATGAAAACCACAATGAGATACAACTTCACTCCCATGAGGATGGTTAAGATTTTAAAAAAGGAAAATAACAAATGTTGGCAACAACAAATGGTAACATAGTGGCTAAGGCACTTGACTGCTAACCAGAAGGCTGGCGGTTCAAACTCACCAGCCACTCCTCAGAAGGAAGATGGGGCAATCTACTTCCATAATGATACTGCCTCAGAAACCCAAGGAAGGGTCACTATGAGTCGGGTCCAACTCGATGGTACATAACAACAACAACAACAACATCACTACAGAAGTAGATTGCCCAATCTTCCTTCTGAGGAGTGGCTGGTGGGTTTGAACCACCAGTCTTCTGGTTAGCAGTCAAATTCCTTAGGCACTATACCACCAGAGCTCCCGTGTAACACATAGCTCTCAATAAATGTTAGTTATTTCTTGGCTTCTCAGTTTAGTTATTGTATCAGCTGTTTTCATAGTTTTCCCACTTTGGTTTATTAAGTAATAGTTGTAAAAGTTTATAACAGGTCACTAATGGGCCTGCACTCTTGTTTTGTTTGGCTCTCATAGTGTATTACAAAAATCTCATTTAGTTGCAATATTTAAAACGAGGGATCTTACATAAAAATCTGGATTTGGGGCTTTATTGGAAGTATCTGCATCACCACAGTTGGCTGGAGCTGGCTGCTCTCTCCCACCCACAGCCCCCATGATTCCTACATCCTTACACCTGCTTCCTCACCCTAGCTTTCCTGGGCTCCCTGAGTAACTAGCTGATATAGGCTTTACCTTCAACCCCTAGCATATAAAGTGCTTTCACCCACTTCATCTCATCTGACCCTTACTCATAAAGGAAGTATTAATATTACTCCTCATTTTGCAGGGGAAGAAAATGAAGTTGAGATGTTATGTGATCCAGTGAGGGTGAATGATAATAAATAGCTAGCCCTTATTGGATATTCACCATGTGCCAGGCATTATCCTAAGCATTTTCCATGTCCTTACAACAAGTTTATTAGACATATATTTTCATTATCCTTATCTTATAGGTTAGGAAATTGAGGAAGAGAAAAGTCAAGTAACTTTCCCAAGGTCATACAACTAGAAAGCTCAAAATGAACCCACGCCTCTGTGCCACAACACAGTCATCTTTCCTTCCTCTCTCACTTTTAAAATGGACAAATTCACAACTTAGAATAAAAGGACAAACAATCTAATCAAAAATTGGGCAAAGATGAACCCACACCTGTGGTTTCCAGCCAAACAAAGTACAGGCAGGTGAGTTAAACATTTACCTCAAGTAGACACACGCCCTGGAGAGAACAATCATGGGAGAAGGAAGGGCTGCTTATGCACAGGGAGACAGCTCAGGGCGCAG
>NW_006921732.1:5646856-5649750 GCF_000298275.1 Orycteropus afer afer
AGATTCTGACTCATAGAAACCCCCATTGGGTTTCCAAGGTGGTGAATCATTATGGAAGTAGATTGCTTCATCTTCCTTCCATAGAGCAGCTGGAGGGTTCGAACCTCCAACCTTGTGGTTAGTAGTCAAATGCCTTAGGTACTGCACCATCAGAACTCCTTTCCTTTATCCACTAGGGAGATGCAAATGAAAACCACAATGAGATACAACTTCACTCTCATGAGGATGGTTAAGATTTTAAAAAAGGAAAATAACAAATGTTGGCAAGGATGTGGAAAATTGGAACCCTTATCCATTGCTGCCAGGAATGTAAAATGTACCGCCACTATGGAAGACAGTTTGGTGGTTTCTCAAAAAATTAAACATAGAACTGCCACATCACCCAGCAATTCCACTCCGAGGTGTATACCTAAGAGACTTGAAAGCAGCTACACAAGCGGACACATGTACACCACGTTCACTGCAGCACTACTCATAACAGCCAAAATGAGGAAACAACCAGTATGTCCATCAACAGATAAATGGATAAACAAAACATGGTACATGCAAACAATAGGATATTACTCAGCCATAAGAGAAATGAAGTCCTGACACGTGCTCCAAGGTGATGAACCTTGAAAATATTGTGCTGAGTGAACTGTGTCAATCATAAAAGGACAAATATTGTATGGTCTCGTTTGTGTGAAATAACAAGAATAGGCAATGTATGGAGACCAAAGTTTATTAGTGGTTACCAGGGGCAGGAGGGAGGGGGAAGGGGAGTCATTGTTTAGGAATCAGTGAGTTTCTGTTTATGGTGATGGAAGTTTGGCAACAATTATGGGCAGTGGTTGTACAGCATGATTAATGTAACTGGTATCACTAAATTATACACTTGAAAAATGTTGAATTGGCAAATGTGGTGTTATATATACTTTCACAACCACAGAAACACAAAAATAGTCAAATCTATGGGGCTCAGCTCCTAGTACAGTTGTTCTGTCTTGGATTTCTTTGTATGTGTGTGAGAGGGTGGCCACATTCAAACCCATTCAGAGGTGCCTTGGAAAGCAGGCCTGACCATTTGCTTCTGAAAGATCACAGCCTTGAAAACCCTGTGGAACAGTTCTATTCTGCACACGTGGTGTCACCATGAGTCAGAATTAACTCATGAGCAATTAGCAAAAACAATTGAGTAATATTTTCACTGGTGAAATTGGGTTCACCCGACAGAAAAAGTTGGAGTTTTCTGGAAAAGGTTAATGATGGGAACCCAAGGCAAAGCACAGTTTGAAAGAATGCCCTGCTAAAATACTCAATTTATCTAGGACAAGGTCACTGGGATCTAGCAGGAGATACTGAAATTTAACATGTTTGATCAAAGTAATTTCTATCACCATTTCTCTCTCTGATGCTTCTAGAGATTTCTGGAAAGGACTATAGTTTTCCTGAGGCAGGTGGGACAATATGGCCTACAAAATTTAAATAGCCAATAAAGTTAAATAAATTGCTCTATCAGAGGATAGAAAGAAACATTATTAAAAAATCTTATATTTTTCTCACATATAATAGCTGTTTCATGACTACTGCTCATTGCCATTGTTAGCTAGTCCCCTTGTTGTCTCGTTTAAATAATAGTATTTATGTAAAAATAAATAATGTATAATAATATTTAATTTCAAATAAACCCTTCATTTTGTTTTAATTTAAAGCAATAATAGTTAATTTATTATATATAATATTTATATTTGTTGTTAGTTGCCTTCAAGTTGATTCCGACTCAGAGACCCTATTACAACAGAGTGAAACCGGGTGGTCCTGTGCCATCCTCACAATCTTTGCCATGCTTGAGCCCATCATTGCAGCCTTGTGTCAGTCCATCTTGTCGAGGGTCTTCCCCTTTTTCTCTGCCCCTCCACTTTATCAAGCATGATATTCTTCTCCAGGGACAGGTCCTTCTGACAACATAACCAAAGTAGGTGAGATGAAGTCTGGCCATTCTCACTTCGAAGGAGCATTCTGGCTGCACTTCTTCCAGGATAGATTTGTTTGTTCTTCTAGCAGTCCATGGTATTTTCAGTATTCTTTGCCAACACCGCAATTCAAAGGCATCAATTCTTCTTCAGTCTTCCTCATTCATTGTCCAGCTTTCACATGCATGTGAGGCAACTGAAAATACCATGGCATGGGTTAGGTCTATCTTAGTTTTCTAAGAGACATCTTTACTCTTCAGCACTTTAAAGAGGTCTTTTGCAGCAGATTTGCCCAGGGCAACATTACGTCTGATTTCTTGACTGTTGCTTCCATGAGTGTTCATTGTGGATCCAAGTAAAATGAAATCTTTGACAACTTCAATCTTTTCTCCATTTATCATGATGTGGCTTATTGGCCCAGTTGTGAGGATTTTGGTTTTCTTTATGATGAGGTGTAATCCATACTGAAGATTGTAGTCTAGATCTTCATCAGTAAGTGCTTCAAGTCATCTTCACTTTCAGCAAGCAAGGTTGCTGTGATATGTCATCTGCACATCACAGGTTGTTAAGGAGTCTTCCTCCAGTTCTGATACCACGTTCTTCTGCCTGTAGTTCAGCTTCTCAAATTATTTGTTCAGCATAGAAATTGAATAAGTATGGTGAAAGAACACAACCCTGATATACACCCTTCCTGATTTTTAACCATACAGTATCCCTTTATTCTGTTTTGAACGATGACAGCCTCTTGGTCTGTGTACAGGTTCTTCATAAGTACAATTTAGTGTTCTGGGATTCCCACTCACTGGAATTCACCACCACTTACCTGTCAGTTTGTCATACTGCGGTAGCTTGCGTGTTGCTATGAGGCTGGATTCTATGCCACTGGTATTTTGAATACCAGCAGGGTCACCCATGGTGGATGGGTTTCAGTGGAGCTTTCAG
>NW_006921732.1:5649937-5650449 GCF_000298275.1 Orycteropus afer afer
TGTATTTATTAAACCACGTATTTAGTATGGCTGTATCCAGGGTTGGTTTTCTAGGAAGCTGGTTACCTTATCAGCATCTGCCTGCCTGCCTTCCTCCCTCCCCTCTTCCTTCCTTCCATGAACCATTATCTCATCTCCACCCCAAAAATAATCCTGAAAAGGAGGCTGGATAGGGATTATCATTTCAGTTTAATGAGGAAATTGAGTTGCTGTGAGGTGAAGTCACTCACTTTCAGATTACTCCCCACGCCCACATCGTAGATCTGCTGAATATCTGGCTTGTGTGTCTCTCAACTTACCATGATTTTATTTCCCTGCAGAAGCATAGCCTCCACAAAGTCCTTGCTGCTCTAATTATTGCATGATTAAGAAACAAGATTTAAAAAATCCTCAATTTATGATACACCTCACTTCTGTTTTAGAAAAAATTAATTATTTGCCATAAATTTCAAAATGAAGTTGGAAGGGAGCTGCACAGCCAACTGCTAGCACTGGGTAACCAAAAAAAAAAA
>NW_006921732.1:5651044-5653717 GCF_000298275.1 Orycteropus afer afer
GGAAACCCAAGGAGGGGTCGCTATGAGTCAGGGCTGACTCGATGGCAAATAACAACAACAACATGCCACCAGAGCTCCCAGACCACTACAACCATACGATATATGCTACACAGAGAGAACTCAAGAGAATGTAGAAGGCCAGAGAAGGGGTTCCACAAACAGCCTGGTGGGTCAGGGAAGACTTCCTAGAGTAGGTGTCTGCTGAGCTGAGCCTTATTAATGAACAGAAACTGTCCAGGTGAAGAAAAAGAGGAAAGGTACTATATGAGCCAAAGGATAGAAGAAGTATAAGGCAGTGATGAGATTCATGAGAGGTCTAGAAACTCTTCACAGTTTGGTACTGTGGGCCTCTATGGACTTGCTATTTGCTCGAATGTCCACACATGTAGAGTGTGGAAGAGTGTGTCTAGGCTCTACATCCAGGAGGCTGGGATCCCACCAGGGATAACTGATGTCTGCCCCAGAATGAATGTCACTGTCTGATACACTACATGTGGTATACACTTCCCAGCTACACCCAGTGGCCACCAGTGGGTAGACCAGATCACTTTGCACTGTCCTACCCTGTCTCCTTCTCTTGTCAACTAAAGATTAAAATGCTGCAAGCAATACATATTTGTTGGTGAAAAGTAAGAAAACTGTGAAAAATATCCCTTAATCCAACACCAAGATATAACTTTTTAGTTTACAGTTCCAAACATTTTTCAATGTCTAAATATTTTTATCCCCAAAGTGTATCTACTGGTTTTAACTTAATATATTATGCACATGTTTTCATATGAATAACTAAATTTCCCTTGTTCTTTTTATTGCCTGATTTATAGTACATTATACGGCTGTTCCATAACTTAACTAATTCCCAATAGTCGGACATTTGTTTTGTTTCTAAGTTTTGCTATTATATACAGTGCGAGAATACATACCCTTGTGGATTACATTTTCGCATGCCTGGTGGATTATGAGCTTCAGATAAAAGAGCATACAGTTTTTAGGTATTTGGTACCCAGTGCTGGGCCCTTGTTACAACCAGCTTTCTCCTCCACACACAGACAGTAGGCCTAAAGCTGAGTGGACAGCTGCATGTCACCCACCCCTCAAGAGCAGAGAGCACCATGATGTCAAGGTGTCCTGCACCTCCTAGGTGTGAAGACAATGGGGTTCAGATAACAGAAGCCTATCAGTCCTCACACTTGATCACCTGTCATGGCATCATTGGGTGGGGCCCCACCTGAGCGGAGCCTCTGTGCCCTGTGCTGGGAGGCTGGGAGGCTGAGCTGAGCCTCTGTGCTCTGTGTTAAAAGTGTCTTCACCAGAGAACATTTGGTAAACAGAAATTTGCTCAAACTGGCTCAAACAAAAAGGGGATGGTATTTTGAGGAAGGGAATTTGAAGTCCCTGTGCATCTCCTCACTCTCCTCTCTTCCTGTAAAGATCAAATTACTTTCCTCCAAAATGCCATGGTGGTACATGGGCCCCAGAACCAGTCACACACGATCTCTTGGCTTCAGAACTATCACAGAGGAGTAACACAGTCTGGGCCCCAATTCCACATTCCTGGGAGAGGTTGCCCTGTCTAGATCATGCATCCACCTGAGGAAAGTGGAGAGGGTCACATGAAGGCCAAGCTCCCTCCTCACGTGGAAGACATGGGTGGAGGACTGGATAGGATCCTCCAGAAAAGTCTACTTCCAAAGGGATTCCCCACATGCTCAGCAATTCTTTCTTGCATGTTCCGATCTCAGGCCTGATAGAATCATTCACGTCCTTAGAAACCTGTGAGTACAACCATTCTGCAGGAAAGAGATGGCACACTCAGAAGGTTAACTGAAGATAGTGTACTCAGAGTATTTCTCAGGTGGGGAAGCCATTCCTACCCATAGGCCTGAAGGAAAAGGGAAGGGAAGGAACCATTACTGGAATCTTGAGAGAACTACAGCCAAGGCAGCTGTCACATACCAGAGGGGAAGGGCTGCTGCCATGTCCAAACTGCAGGCCAAGTAGAAGAGGCAGAGCAATAAATATCCCCACTACTTTCTCCTCCCACCTAGTGCACAGCCAGAGGGCAAGGGTGATGTGGTCCAAGGGCTCAGCCTTCCAGCTCACAGAGCAAATGAAGAAAGAAGGGGAGTGAATGCAGGGGTAGGGGAGTGGCAATGGGAAATGACCAGCTCAAGTGGTATGACAGTACGTTCCTAGAACATGAAAGATATTTAATCCCTGACTTTGTCATCTTACTCCTGGGAATGTAACTTGAGAATATGATGCAAATGAAAAACAATGTATTTGCACTAACTTTCGGGAGGCAGTATGGCTTAATGACAAAGCTTGGGTTTTGGAGTCAGACAGACTTGATTGCAGGCTCCCTGTTCCTTGCTTCGGCTTAGGGCATGTTGATTTACCTCTCAGAGCTCCTGTTCCTCTGTTGTAGCCCCCCACCCCATGGACATATACACATATGTGCACACAACTCTTTTTTGATTTAAAGAGTTAGTGACTGAGACAAAACCATGTAAACTGAAGTGTCTGGGTGTGGGGCATCTTGTTGTTGTTGTTGTTATGTGCCCTCAAGTCGGACCTGACTCATAGCGACCCCTCCTTGGGTTGCCGAGGCAGTATCACTATGGAAGTAGATTGCCCAACCTTCCTTCCGAGGCGTGGCTGGTGGGTTTGAAC
>NW_006921732.1:5654167-5656731 GCF_000298275.1 Orycteropus afer afer
AAAAATCACAAAATTATTTGGCCTTAAAGAAATATCTTCTTTTATTCACCAATGTTCACCGCAGCATTAACCAAAAGGTGGAAACAACCTAAGTGTCCATAAACAGATGAATGCATAAACGAAGTGTGGTACATACATACATACATACATACAATGGAATATTACTCAGCCATAAAGAGTTGATGAATTTGAATTATGGGGTTGGTGAAGAATATTGAACATACCACATACTGCCAGAAGAATGAACAAATCTATCTTGGAAGGAGTACAGTCAGAATGTTCCTTAGAAGCAAGGATGGCGAGGAAGTCTCATGTACTTTGGGGGAACCAGTCCCTGGATAGGACATCAAGCTTGATAAAGTAGAGGGTCGGTGAAAAAGAGGAAGACCCTAAATGAGATATATTGACACAGTGGCTGCACTAAGGGGCTTGAATATAGCAGTGGTTGTGAGGACGGCACAAGACTGGGCAGTATTTTATTCTGTTGTACATAGGGATGCTGTGAGTTGGATCCAACTCAACAGCACCTAGCAACAACATAAAGAGAAATGAAGTTCTGATACATGTTTGACATAGATGAGCTTTGAGACAGAAAGTGGATTAGAGGTTACCAAGAGTTGGGGGAGGGAGCTATGGGGAATTATTGTTTAATGGGTACAGAGTTTCTGTTTGTGGTGATGAAAACTTTTGGAAACAAACATTGATCATGTTTGCACAATGTTGTGAAAGTATTTAATGCCACTGAATTGTACACATGAAAATGGTTGAAATAACAAAACATACAATAATTTTTTTTTAAGTATTCTTTTTATAGATGACACTATTAGTTTCCTGTGACTGCTGTAACAAATTACCAAAAACTTGGTGGCTAAAAACAACAGAAATTTAAGTTCTCATAGTTCTGAAGGGCAGAAGTCAAAAATCAAGACATCAGCGGCATTCCACCCCTCCAGTGGCTCGGGGGGGGGGGGGCGGAATCCATTCTATACCTCTCGCCTAGCTTCTGGTGGTTGCCAGCAATCCTTGGTTTTCTTGGCTTGTGGCTACATCACTCCACTCACTGCCCATCTTCACATCATCTTCTCCTCTGTGTCTGTGGAATCTCCCTCTGCCTCACTCTTATAAGGACCCTTGTCATTGGATGTAGTACCCACCCAGATAATCCAGAATGATCTCTTTATCTCAAGATCCTTAATTATATCTGCAAAGACTTATTTTCAAATAAGGTAACATTCATATGTTCTGGGTATTAGGATATGGACATATCTTTTGGAGGGTCACCATTTAATGCACCACCCATTTCAGAGAATTCAGAAACCCAGGGGAGGGAGACCAAGTTGAAACATTAGAACAGATGATGGTTATTAGGGAAAGAATTAATGGAGGTCAGAGAAGATAACTTAAACACAACATCATATAAAAATGTTTGTTGAATGACTGGAATGAGTTGAAGGGAATGGAGGATGAGCTAGTCTAGAGGCCTGAAGTCCTAGACCTGTCTGTCAGCGTCAATAAAGACCATGGACATATTAAGTGTCTGCTCTCTGCCTATCACTGAGCTGAACTCTCCTCTTCAGTTCCTGACTCAACCTTACCTCCAGCTTGTGTTCTATTTGATAAATGCCTCAAATAATTTGAAAATGAAAACGAAAATCTGGGATGTGTGTGTTTAGAGAATGAATATAAAAACGGACAATAGCCAGATCCCAGATGAAATAGAACTCTGACCCACAGCCCAGCAGCCAGCCTCAGAAGCCAAACCACAGCTTCTGCAGTAATCAACCCAGAATTGTCAGGACTTGGTCAATGATTGCCTGTCAATTCAGTGTTCAAAGTCACCAACAAACGACATGAGTCCACACAGGCAATGCATGGAATAACACTTTACTCATATAGAGGAGTCAGAATAAAGTCAGCTTCACTAGATGGTGCTAGTCCTCCATGGTCAGCAATTAGCTTCCTGCAGCAACAGAGAAAGCGTTATGCGTGCATCCCTCTTGTGCAGTAGGTGAGTGACCCCATTCCCTCCCCACTGGGAATAGATATAATAGTGGGGTTGGCCAAGTGCACTATGGTGCCCATGCATGAATCAAGCAGAGAGTTACTGTGTATCCAGAACAAGGAAGGATGCTTCCCTGATTAAGCAGAAGAAACTGGGATATAGAAAGAAACCCAGTTCCTGGCCTTCACTATCAGAGAACCTTCTAGGCCTATGGTAGATCATCCTCCTGACATTGCCAGCTTCCTTATTTTTTACACCTACTTACAACTCAGGGCCAACTAGAGAAAGTCACATATGCTTTCCCAAACCAATCACGTAAGATGCTCTACTTCTAGGAGAGCTATTCCTGTTTTCTCTCTCCCCTGTGAGTCTGTGCCAAATGCAAGTGATGGTGGCCAACATTCTTGCTATAGAAAGCTCTGAATAAATAGCCTCTGTCTGTCCATATTTGGGGAGCTCTGGTGGCATAGTGCCTAAGGCACTTGACTGCTAACCTGAAGGCTGGTGGTTCAAACCCACCAGCCACTCCTCAGAAGGAAGATGGGGCAATCTACTTCCATAG
>NW_006921732.1:5657546-5665856 GCF_000298275.1 Orycteropus afer afer
GTACATAGTAGATGCTAAATAAATGATTGCCAAATGAGTGAATAACTCTCTAAGTTAAAGTGATGCATGTTGCTGCAGCTCCTTGTTCTCAAAGTCAGTCCAGGGGAGATCCCAATGAACTCTTGATCATCCTGAGCACAGTAGGGAACTGGAATTTTCTGGTAAATAGAGCTTTCTTACTGGCTGAATGTGGACCATTCACAGAGAGTCCATTATCAGAGGGTCAGACTGCCCTCAAATATGCTCCACTGAACACACCTTAATGCTTCTTAAAATGCATATGGCATATCATAATTTCCCAATTATTGTTGGGAAAAGTCTCCAGTGCCCAAGAGCAGGGCTAACCATTCAAAATGTGCAGAAGTTGGTACCTGCTGGCCGTGGGGCTATACTCAACCTAGGGGCTAGTTATGAATTTAATGCCTAACAGGAACTTTTTTTTTTTTTTCTTTTCTTTATGTGCTGCTCATAAAATTGAGTGCAAAATGTTCTCATCCTTTCCCTGTGGGGCTCTTCAGTTCTCTGGCTGTTTAGACTGTGGATAAACAGGTGGTTGGGTGGTTACTAGGGAGAAAGCCCTGGAGGCAGGAGAGATGGAGAAGGCCACAGGAGGGGGGCAGGAAGAAGCCTCAGAAGAGGCTCCTGAGAGGCTGTTGTGCCCATAAGCCACTGAGAGTACAGGATTCTCCAGTTCTCTTAACCATATGGAGTGGCAGCACCATTTCCAGAGCCTGGTAAGCACAATTTTCCTGAAAACGGCAAAAGCCTTTTCTCACCCCGTTGCCTTTTTTTCCTCTTTTTAATTCAAAACATCCTCTAAAATTTCTGCTTAGCTCTTTTTATAGCTGTGTTTAGACAAGCTGAACAAATGAAATTTACTTCACACTTCAAATGTGGGGCATTTGGTTGATCACTGTATATTCTGTTTTGAACAAAAGTTTGAATTCACACATTAGTAAGAACTCTGCCGTGAAGATCTGTTTTACCCAAAAGGCCAAAGACTATTCTCGCCTCCATCTCTCTCCGCCTCAGCTCCCCACCCTTCTCCTTCTATGCTCAGCATTCCCCCAGCACACTCATGCCCCTTCTGGTCTACATCTTCGCACATGCTGTTCCCACTGCCTGGAATGGCCACTCCGCCTGGTCCATCTAGTGAACCAAACAGTCCTTCAAGATGAAACACAAATGTCCCTCTCGCTGTGATGTGTTCACTGACATTCCCAGGGTATTAAATCATTCTCTCCTCTCTGTGCACACATTGCCTCTCAGACCTCCATTACAGATTTACTGCATTTTGTGTCTGTTCACTATTTGTCTCGCTGATGAGACTGTCAGCTACTTAAGCCTGTCTATTCTCCCCTTTTCCAGCCACTCCTCGGAAGGAAGATGGGGCAATCTACTTCCGTAGTGATACTGCCTCGGAAACCCAAGGAGGGGTCACTATGAGTCGGGTCTGACTTGACGGCACACAACCACCACCACCACCACCACCATTTTCCCCTTTTATAAGACACCACTGAGAGGAGATTAGGACCCATCCTACTCTGATACGACCTCATTAACTTATAACGTCTTCAAAGAAAGAACCTATTTCCAAACAAGGTCACATTCACAGGTATAGGGGTTAGGATTTCAACATACCTTTTTAAGGAGAGGAATTCCATCCATGACACCCTCATTTTCCAAACTGAGGCTGAGAGAGGAAGTGACTTGCCCAGTTCACAGAGAAAATTAGTGGCTGAGCTAAGGATAACTGTTCAGGTCTCTAGGGCCCTTTCTAGAGCATTACCCAAACCAGTACCTTCTAATCCTAGAACACTGGAAGGCTTCTCTATCTCCTGCTTGACTTTTTACTCCAACAGTGCCCCCTTAGGCTCTCCCATCCTGTTGTGTGTATGTGTGTGTGTGTGTCTGGGTATGTGTTTAATAAAGAAATGAATTAATAGGTTATTTTTAAAATGCAATTTGGTAGCTAAAATGTTATAGAACATGAGGTCCATGGGAAAAAGGTGAAAAGGTTCTGAACCCTGGTGGGGTGGAAGGTCTAAGGAGTCAACTTCCTGCTCTCTCTTCTGGACCTGCCTCAGCTATTTTAGCAATCCCAGGTCAGAGTCTGCCAATCAGAAGTGCCCCTCACTCTTGGCCCTCACTCAGTATTGGCTACCCCAAATCTTGCCATCCAAATGCCACTCCAAGGAAATGAAGCAGACATGTCCCTATAACCCTCTTCTAACCTTTATCATCATCCTTTTATGCATCCCTAAAAGATCCTAGGGAGCTCTGGTGGCATAGAGCGTAAGGCATTTGACTGCTAACCAGAAGGTTGGCAGTTCGAACCCACCAGCCATCCTTGGAAGGAAGATTGGGCAATCTATTCCGCAGAGAAACCCAAGGAGGGGTCACTATGAGTCAGATCTGACTTGACGGCAGTGAGTTTTTTAAAAGATCCTAATCCCCAAAGATGGCAAGAGTTGGGCTTCTTCCTGAGGGGGAATAAGGGGATCTTAGCTTCCTAAATGCTCTCTGGCTCTGAGATTTGAAGAGGGGAGGGAGAGAGAACTGGCTCTTAGGAAGCTGTGGCTCAGTCAGAGGGTCCTGGTGAGGGCCCCAGGATATGAGGAAGTCAGAACAGCCCAGAGGAGTGGACAAGGGCAAAGGGTAGGGACAGGATTCTGAAGGCTCTGCCGGCATCTGGCCAGCCTTGATTCACCAGGGCTATTAACAGTCTTTCTGACTATTTCAGGAAAATCCAAGTTTTCCCACAGATTTTAAAATAGGATTGGCAAAGAACTGAAGAGTATGCTGATTTTCTGAGACAAGCACAGTCAGCACTCTAGCTCCATGTCAGGTAGGAGGAGAGATGAAGGGGAAAGGATTCTCTCGTGATAAACTCTTTCTGTTTTATGGGGTTTGGTGCAGCCATAGGTTCAGGTTGTGTTGAGCTGGGATCATGATGAGGCTGAGGAGGAAGATGGCTAATATTTTAATAAATATATTCTCTGTCTCAGGTGCTGTGCTAAGCACTCTAATAGTTTGTCACCAGTTAGGTCTCACACAACAACCCTATGAGCTAGGTACTATTATGTGTCCTGTTTTACAGATGAGGAAATAAGGTGAAGAGAATGAATGACTTGCCTAAGATCACATAGCTGGTAAGTGCTGGAGTCAGGATTTGAACCAGATTGTCTCACACTAAAGTCCATAGGCCTGACTGCTAAACGAAACAGCAGCTAAGCTCTATGTAGTCTGGTCCATAGGAATCTCCCTGAATACGGCTGAGAAAGCAAGATAAACAGGTCCTTACTACACAAGGCAAGAATCAAAGTACATACTTCTGCACTCATTTTTCCTTTAAGAATATTTTTTAGTGAAATGCATTCTGGGAGAACATCAATCTCTAACACCAAAGCATTATTTTTCTTTCAATAATCTCATTTTTATCTAATATTCTAAGGAAGTCTCTCTGCTAACTGAATAGCAGAGTACATCATGGGGTTTGTCACATCTAATCTCCCATCGTAATTGATTTTTAGCAGTGTTTTCAGGACTCTCTGTAGCACCACTGTTTATAGAAAGTTTGGATAACATTACTTGGGATATTTTTAAAGGTTTGAAACACATACACTGAATAAAATTCACTGCAATAACTTGCAGAAATTCTGCTACATATGAACAGCTTGGTTCAGTCAATACTGACAGAAGGTGTCGGGGATTTCTGTTTACTAGCTAAAGTGGCACCACCATGTGGCAAGAATGTAAACACTACTTATAATTTACTAAACCAACTTAGTTTTTTTTTCCCCCTTCATTTGGGAGGATTGCATTATTCTACAATTGCATATATAAAGCACTTTATTAGCATCTCACATCACACTACTTCAAATTCCCATAATTTGGCCCCTCGATGCCATGTGGAAAAGGAGCACTGGTGGCACAGTGGTTAAAGCATTTGGCTGCTAACCGAAAGGTTGGTTGTTCAAACTGACCAGCCAGTTACTTTATGGGAGAAAGATGTGGCAGTCTGCTCCTGTGAAGATTTACAGCCTTGAACTCTAAGGGGCAATTCTACACTGTCCCATCAGCTTGTTATGAGTTGGAATCTACTTGGGAGTGGTGAGTTTTTTTTTTTTTTTTGGTGCCATGTGGTAAATGCTATGATAGGGTGTGTGCTGGGCATAACAAGACCCCAGAAGAGGAGGGTCTTAGGAGGCTCCCTAAAAGAAATGACATGTGAGCTGAGTTTTGAGGGAGTTTCCCAAAAGAATGTACAGAAGTAGACAGCAGAGAAAAGGAAAGAAGACATTCCAGGTGAAGAGAACAGAGCATGAAATGCCAGAGAGTCACAAAAAGACATCTGGGATTGGGGAAAGTTGAAGTGTGGGTAGAGCCTAAGCATCCAGAGGGGAGAGGAAGAGATGAGGCTGGAGGGGAGGGTCAGAACCAGGTCTAGAGGGGCCACATGTGCCTTGGGAAGGAGCACCCACTTTCTCCTGTATAGCTGGTAGTCTTTAGAGGATAAGGAGCTCTGGTGGTACAGTGCCTAAGACATTTGACTGCTAACCAGAATGTTAGTGGTTCAAACCCACCAGCCATTCCACAGATAGAAGACTGGGCAATCTACTTCCACAAAGATTTACTGCCTCAGAAACCCAGTGGAGGTTGCTGTGAGTCAGAATCAACTGAAGAATGTAGAGAAGGATAACTAGCAGCAGTGTAGATATTAGACTAGAAGAGAGAAGAAGCCAGAAACAGAGGCACTAGTAAGTAGGCTGTTGCCGAAGTATCTCATTCATTCATTCATTCATTCCACATATATTTATTGAGTGCCTGCTCTGTGCCAGGTACTGTTCTAGGTGCTGGGTAAACAGCAGACAACAAAACAAAGACGGCTGCCACCAGGGAGCTTACATTCTACTGGGGGAATCCAGGCAACAAACGCATCAATAGGTAAAATATATAGTATTTCAGATGGTAATAAGAGCTATGGAAGCAAATAAAGCAGGGAAGGAGGATAGTGTGGGTAGGGTTAAAATATTAGGTAAGGTGATCAGGAAAAGCTTCCCTGAGAAAGTGAGGAAAACATGTGAAGGAAGAGGAGTAAAGCCTTCTAAGTCCTAGAGGAAGAAAGCATTCTTGGCAGAGAGGACAGCAAAAGCAAAGGCTGAGGTGAGAGCCTAGCTGGTGGGATCTAGGAAAGCAAGGAGGCCATTGTGGCTGGAGCAGATGTAAGGGTAGGGGACCGGGCCAGAGATGTTAAGGGCGTGCTAATTTGTGTGGCTCGCAAAAATGGCTAAGTGTTTGACTACTAACCGAAAAGTTTAAACCGACCTAGAGCTGTCTCGGAAGACAGGCCCAATGATCCTCTTCTGAAAGATCACAGCCTTGAAAACCTTATGGAGCAATTCTATTCCACACACAAGGGGTCACATGGGGTCACCGTGCATCAGAATCAATTCGACAGCAACAAAAACAGTGGTTTGAATAGTGTTCTCAAAAACTCATGTCTGTCCAAAACTGCAGAATGTGACTTTCTTTGGAAACAGGGTCTCAGCAGATGTAATTAGTTAAGGATCTCAAGATGAAATCATCTTGGATTTAGGGTGGTGTCCGGTGATCTTATAGGAAGATGAGAGAACACACAGGGAGATAGAGAAAAGGCCATGCGATTAGATTAGATTGATGTCAGGAGCCACCAGAAGCTGCAGTAGGCGAGGAAAGATTCTCCCCTAGAGACTCCCAAGAGTGACCCTGCAGACCCCCTGATCTTGGACTTCTAGCCTCCAGAAATGTGAGGATATATTTCTGCTGTTTTAAGCCACCAAGTTTGTGGTAATTTGTTACGACAGCCCTAGGTTGTTGTTGTTAAGTGCTGTCGAGTTGGCTCTGACTCATAGCAACCCTAAATACAACAGAACAAAACACTGCCCGGTCCTGCCCCAACCTCACAATCTTTGCCATGCTTGAACCCATCGTTGCAGCCACTGTGTAAATCGGTCTCATTGAAGGTCTTTCACTGATCCTTTTCACTGATCCTTTACCTTACCAAGCATGATATCCTTCTCCAGGGACCAGGCCCTTCTGATAACAATGACTGAAGTACAAGAGATGAAGTCTGGCCATTCTCGCTCCTAAGGAGTATTCAGCTGTACTTCCTCCAAGACAGATTTGTTTGTTCTTCTGGCAGTCCATAGTACATTCGATATTTTTCACCAACACCACAACTCAAATGCTTCAACTCTTCCTTGGTCTTTTTTATTCATTGTAAAGCTCTCACATGCATATGAGCCTATTGAAAATTACTTTCCCTAGGAAACTAACACAATAAGCAATAAGGTCATTCTGATGCTCAGCCAGGATTGAACATCACTGGCCTAGGACCTAGTATTCTTCCTAAATCTCTCCAACTAATGCTGATTTATTCAATCTGCTGTTATTTGTTGATCATTTACTCTGTGCCAGGCATTTGTGAGAAGGACAAATGAAAAGAACCAGCAATGACAGAGCATATTATAAGTCCTGGGCATGGGTATT
Organism: Orycteropus afer afer; assembly: GCF_000298275.1. Classification (NCBI taxonomy): domain Eukaryota; kingdom Metazoa; phylum Chordata; class Mammalia; order Tubulidentata; family Orycteropodidae; genus Orycteropus; species Orycteropus afer. The sequence continues at coordinate 5,664,078 of NW_006921732.1, forward strand.
TATATGGGAAATAGGACAGGGAGTGGGGATTCAGTCAGATTGATTGGGCAAGGAAGGCTTCCTGGTGGGAATGAATGTATGACCTAATTGTAAGGATGAATAGGAGCAAGTTAGAGTAAGAAACAGAAGCATAAAATAGAATAACATGTTGGAAAAGATGCTCTCTCAGGGAAGATGTAAGTTATTTGGATAGAGGAGTTGACAGAAACAAGATCATAAAGGAGTACAAAGTGGAGTTTAACTTTCATTCTGAATGCTAGGATTTTAAGACGACTCAATGTATCTGGCAAATAGTAAACACTCAGTAAATGTTAATCCTCATCATTACCATTGTTATATTAATACTGCCATTATTGTCAGGTTTGTGTTTTTGAAAGATTATACTGACAGCACAAAGGAGAATGGGTTAGTGGGGGCCTACACTGGAAACATGGGGACGTAGTCACAAATTATTGTCGTAATCCAGTTAAGGAATAAGAAAGCTACAAAGAAGGCAGATTTCATAGGACTGGAAAGACTTCATTCCTCCAATAATTTAAAAACACACCTAAGCATGAAGCAATTTGCAAAGTCCTTTCATACAACAAACTTGAGAAGGAGTCTGTGCAAGGATTAGTCCAATTTTACTAGTAAAGGAAACTGAGGCTCAGAGTAATCAACTGACTTGTTTAAGGTCACAAGACAAGTACGTGACACAGTCAGGTCTCTCTTCACACCCAATACTGCATCTGCTGCATCAAACAGCCACTCATAAGGAATGGAAGGCAGAAATCCCCGTATGAACTCTGGGAAGGTTGGGTTACTCCTTCTGGACGATGTGTGGAGTGCACCTGCATGACCTCAAAGGGATCCATAGTTCAGCCTTTGCTGCCATTGGCTCCACATTCACAAGATATGGGACTTGTGTGGTGCTGGTGTGGATTCTCAAGACAGTTGTGAAAGTACTTAGATCTGACTCTTAGCTTTCCCCAACTTAGTTTTAGAGCTAATGGGGTAACAAAGCAAAAACAGACATCTGAAAAGATGGAAGAAGTGGCTGGTGACATTATTTGGACTCTCCCTTGCATTCTCTATTTTAAAGACATGCCCCTCCTCCCAGGCGATTCCCTCCCATTTCCTCCAGAATCTACCCCATCAGTTAATCTCCACCTTTCTCTTTAATCCACAATTTGTCAATCAGTTTGTTGTACTATGGTGGCTTACATGCTCCTGTGAGTCTGGAGATTGTGCCACCAGTATTTCAAATACCAGCAGTCACTCATGGTAGACAGGTTTCAGTGCAGCTTACAAAGACTGAGAAGAAAGACGGGCGCATCAACTTCTGAAAAAATTGGTCACAGAAAACCTTGTGAATAGAAGTGAAATGCTGTCTGATATATTACTGGAAAACTTTATAAATAGCCCTGAAACATTGTCTAATATAGTGCTGGAAGACAAGCCCCTCAGGTTGGGAGGCACTTAAAATACGACTAGGGAAGACCTGCCTCCTCAAAATAAATTCAACCTTAATGACATGGATAGCGTAAAGCTTTTGGGACCTCCTTTTGCTGATGGGGAACAACTCAAAATGGGAAGAAATAGCTGAAAACATCCATTAATAATTGGAATGTGGAATGTATGAAGCATAAATGTAGAAAAATTGGAAGTTATGAAAAATGAAATGGAATGCAAAAAGATTGATATTCTAGGAATTAGTGAGCTAAAATGGACTGGTTTGGCCATTTGAATCAGACAATCATATCATCTACTATGCTGGGAATGACAAATTGAAGAGGAATG
>NW_006921732.1:5699351-5701281 GCF_000298275.1 Orycteropus afer afer
TGGAAAGTGAATTTGCTCTGTAAATCTTCACCCAAATCACAATAAATAAAAAAAAGAGAAAGAAAGAAGAGATGTGCAAGCAAGAAAGAGGTAGGAAGGGCATTCCAGGTGATAAGAGAAGCATATCCATATTGAGGAGGCCAGAATGAGTTTGGGATATTCCAGAGAGAGTGAAGAGACAGCCTAGCTAGAGGAACTGGATCTTGGAGGAAAGGAGTGAGACTTCCTTCTCATTTTAGGAAGTAAATCTGGAGCTGGTTCCTGATGGATATTCTCTTGAGATCAAATATCCTCCTGTTGTTTCCACCACAACTCAGGGATTTGGCAGAATTTGCTCTACAGATCATTAGTTGCCATCAATGGGAGCTGGTTATCGGACATCTTAGACTGAGCCTACTTTCAAATGACTCACAGCATCCTACAAAAATGGTACTGGCCATCTTGGCCTTAAAGGTGAGGGCTTTCCTACCTGTGGTGCCTGATGACTTTGGAAAGGCATAATCAGTACAGGATGGCAGTCAACTTTCAATATTACCTGCTATTCCAGAGGGAACATCCGGGATTTTAAACAAGGCCTAACAGAATGCTTGGGAGAGGTCTTTGTTTTAAACAACAAGCCTATCATCAGTTAAATCCTGGTCAAATGGCCAGGGTACATGAAAAGAGGTAGGGACAGGGGACAAGGACAGCTACCTTGCTCCAGCTCATTACATAGCTGGGTTTGAGCTGGGCTTAACATTTCTCCTCCAAGGAACCCTTTCCAGAGATAAAGAAGTATCTCAGTCAGGCATTCAGTGTCCCTGGAAGGCAGACTTTTTCACCCTTTGCAATATGTGAAGCGGCTGAACCTTGTCCCATTTCCTGACCCTGTGCTCTGTTTATCTGCATCTTCTCTAACAACCCATCATCTCCACCATTTGTCTTCTCTGTGCCATCTCAATCTCTACTATACCTCTCTGCATTTGCCAGTCACCTGCCTGTCATCTACATTTACAGCTGTGTGTATCATCCATCCTATCTTTCCATGAGTCTGTCTTTTTAGCCTTTCTCAGTTAACACCGTTAGACTATAATCGGAATGTTTAGATTGACCAACCACTTTTTCGTTTCACACCTAACTTGTTCTAAATGTCATAATTTTATTGGTCTAGCAGCAGATATTCATCATCTTTGATGGGGATCTGTGATAGTTGGAGTTGTGTCAACTTGGCTGGACCACAATTCTGAGTGGTTTAAGTAGTTGTGATGTGGGTTATTCCCATGATAAGACTGGATGTATATGTTTTGAGCAATCCGTTGAAGGAGTTTCCCTAGGGGTGTGGCCTGCTTCTAATATATTGATGGACATCCTGGGAAAAAGAGACACTCTTCTGTGGATTGGGATCCTGTTGTGCTGCCTACAATTGTCCGTGAGGCAACAACCCACCATTCGGCCTGGAGATCTTGGATTCATTTTTGGAGTCAACAGCCGGTATACTGCCTGCCAACCTTGAGTTTGTCAGGCCCTACAGCTGCACAAATCAGGAAAAGCCACCAGCTTGACATTTGATCCAAGATCTTGGGACTTGCCAGCTTCTATAATGCTTGAGTCATTTTCTCTCTCTATATATAAGCTTTACTGGTTTTGCTTTTCTAGAGAACCCAGCCTAACACAGGATCTTTGCATCACTTTTGGATAACCATTTAGAAGCACTAGTTTCAACTTTCTGGAGCCATTAAAGCTGGATGACTCCTGGAAACTATTACCATGAAATCATCTTTACACCTTAAATCAAAACCATCCCCTGAACTCATACCTAAACCAAACAACAGTTTAGTTCAATTGCTAAAGAATATCTCCCTTAGAGGCGGGGCAAGATGGCGGACTAGGCAGAAGGATTGCACAGACCCTCTTCAACAAAGAAAAGGGAAACCAATTAACACAGACACAG
>NW_006921732.1:5709166-5710641 GCF_000298275.1 Orycteropus afer afer
AAAAAAAAAAAAAAAAAAAAGAATATCTCCCTTGAGCATCGTGCTCTTTTAAAGAATTATCTGTATGGGATCAAATGGACTATAATAGCTCAAAAAGTCAGATGAGAAATTTAGGGGGCAGGGAGTTTATGTTAATGGTGGTGGAATAATATGGAAAAAGATGGTGGGAATGGTTGCACATCTCAATGAATGATATCACTGAGTTATACACATAGAAACTGTTGAATTGGTGTATGTTTTTACAAAAAAAAATTAAAAAAATAAAAACAAATTACCTCTAATGATGTAAAAAAAAGTAGTACTGGTCTCACTATAGAGCTGGGAGTTGGATATAATTTTTAAAATTTCAAATTCTTGACTTCAGTTCTTTTGTTATTGTTTGCTCGTTTCTCTCACAAACTTAAACATTTTGTTTTTTAGAGGTTTCTGTGTGGTTGAGTTCTGTGAGGTTTTTACTAACCCAGAACTCACACACACATACTTCTTCTTTCTCTCTCTCACATTCACACAGTGAATTAAGGTATCTACCACACTAGAATTGGCAGGGGCACAAACAAAACTGGAACCTGAGGACCCTGCAAGGAAATAAGGCTTCCAGGGGGAAAATGGTCCCTTACAATAATTCTTCTCACCTTGAAAGCTGGGCCAGGCTGTTACTTCAGTTTTCAGAGTTGCCATCACTCTTTCTGTCTAGCCACTGACTAGGGGCTTTACACAGATCAGGCCTGCCCTCCCCAGAAAAGCCCACAGACAATATTGGCCACAGTTGGAGGATGCTGGAGTTCAGCTTAGCCTTCCTCACTTCTGAAGAGCTGAGTGCACGTGGCAACACCGCAGACGTCAGGAATCTACTGCCAGAGGGTCCAGAGAGGGGCAAGGACCTCCTCAGGTCCTTCCCAAGGAGATGTTCTCAACTGTGAGTGAAGTGTCCATCCCTCTCCCACCCATAACACACACACACACACACACACACACACACCCCTCAGGCCCTTTCACAGCCCCATTCTCCATTGCATTCTTGTAAACAGGGATGGCCTAGAGGCCTGCCTGCTCAGGTGACCAAGATCCATGTCTGATGTACATAATCTTGGTCTCAGGTCCCCTTCAATGGTGCACTATATTTGCCACCACCCATAGACTCTCAGGGAGCTCTGGTGGCGTAGTGCCTGAGGCACTTGACTGCTAACCAGAAGGCTGGCAGTTCAAACTCACTAGCCACTCCTCGGAAGGAAGGTTGGGCAATCTACTTCTGTAGTGACACTGTCTTGGAAACCCAAGGAGTGGTTGCTATGAGTCGGGTCCCACTCGACAGCAAATAACAACAACAATAGAGTCTCATGCACTGAGATCTTTATGCTCTGGCCGTTGGTTCTTTTTCTCCAATGTTGTTGTTGTTATGTGCTGTCGAGTCGGCCCCGACTCATAGCGACCCCTCCTTGGGTTTCCGAGGCAGTATCACTACGGAAGTAGGATTG
>NW_006921732.1:5711003-5717156 GCF_000298275.1 Orycteropus afer afer
GGAGTGGCTGGTGGGTTTGAACTGCCAGCCTTCTGGTTAGCAGTCAAGTGCCTTAGCCACTATGCTACCAGTCAAATATGTAGTGTACTCAAAACACCAGGGGAGGGAATTTTTTACTTTGATTTTTTTTTTTTTTGTATTTAAATACTTTATCACGTACTCAGTTTCTTTTTAAAGGTTTGGAGTACATTGCAACCAATCCCATTGAATCAGGCAGTGCTAAATAACTTTTCAAGGAAGGCTAGCCCATGAATTTCAAGCAATATTTGGTCTAGGTAAGATCCAATACAACCTGAGAAGTTGCGCTGATCAGACCAGTTCTAGTTACTTGTTGCTGTCAGTATTCCCATTTGTTGCCTTTGGTTAGACACTTAACGAAATCTCTTTTTGTTTGGAAAGTGAACTCTTCTGCCATCCATTTAAAGTTTGTAGCTGTTAAGAACTTTGATTTTGAATAAGAATATTACTGTAACCTAACTTACTGTGCTCTACTTTTTGTTAATTAATTCAAAACAGAGCAGACATATGGGATTATTTTAATACTAACAATTCATTATTCAGAATTTTTCTCTAAGTAGAGGAACTTTCTTGCTTCTTAGACAACAAAATGGTCTTTCTGTTATCCCAGCTCTTGTTGTTGTTGTTTGCCGTCGAGTCGGACCTGACTCATAGTGACCCCTCCTTGGGTTTCCGAGGCAGTGTCACTACGGAAGTAGACTGCCCCATCTTCCTTCCGAGGAGTGGCTGGTGGGTTTGAACCGCCAGCCTTCTGGTTAGCAGTCAAGTGCCTTAGCCACTAGGTCATCCTTAATGTGATACAGGCCCCAGGGTTACCTTAGGAAAAAGAAGGAAAGTACTGCCCCACGGCAGGCTCCGTGCTAGGCAACCAGGTACATAAGTGAAAACAAGATCCTTGCCTTGGAGTTCAAAGTTTATTGTGAGAGATGAACTGATAATTAAATAATCATAATACAGTTGTGTTCTAGATACAACGAAGAGGAAAATACAAAGTGCTGTGGAATCACGGAGAGAGGGATTCATTCTTAGGAGAAGGATGAGGATTGAGGAAGACTTCACAAAGGATGCGAGTTTTTACATGCGCTTTGAAGGATGAGTGGGAGTTTACTAAGTAGAGATGTGTGGAAAGAACACTGCAGACAGTAGGGACAATGAGTGCAGGGAGGTATAAAGCCAGGACAAGGTCTGGCAAAGATAACTAGTTTAGAGCTGCTAAAGCACAGGGTAACTCAGGAAACAAAATGAGGATGGAGAAGCAAGTGGGATTCACAAGGCCTTGGACACCAGCCTAAGGGGCTTAGATTTGTTCCTGTCAGCCATGGGCCCACAGAAGGTTTCTGAACTCTTCTTTCAGTAAGTAGATTGGAATGGGAACTATGCTTCAGGCCAAAGCCTTCTGTTTAAAGGGATCCATTCACCATAGACAGGTGATGACTTGGTCCATTGCTTTCTACTGAGTCTACTGTTTCTTCTAGTCCTCTGATCCCCTTAGCTCTACACAGCTCATAATACTTGCCTCAGGTTTCAAGGCTCTGAGAATCATCTGGATTTGACCCTGGTTTTGTTTTTAAATTTTATTGGATTTGGATGAAAGTTTACAGGGCAAATTCACTTTCCATACAGAAGTCCACATATACTTTGTCTCAGGACATCAACCGCAATCTTCCACAATGCAACAGCTCCCCTCCCACTTCCTCCCCATAGTTACCTCTTCCCTGTGTCTATCCCTCCATGCACTCCTGCCCCCTGAGCTGTCTCTCTGTGCATACATAGCCCTTCTATTTTCCCATGCTTGTTCTCTCCAAGGAGTGTATCTACCTAATGTAAATGTTCAGCTCATATGCCTGTCTTTCATTTGGCTGGAAGCCACAGGACTGGGTTCAATTCCAGACCCAAAGGGCAGATAGGGGCCATAGTCTCAGGGGTTCCACAAGGCTCTATCAGACCAGCAAAGCTGGTCTGTTTTGGAGTGTTTTTAGTTTCATGCTTAGTTCTTAAGCATTCACAGTCACCATGGAAGAGTGTCACAATCACCAGTGAATGAGTGGTTACTAACCTTCTTGTTCTACCAGAGATCATCTAACCAGATAAGGGACAAAGTTGAGACAAAATCCAGGTCTTCTAACTCCCAATCAGGTGCTCTCTCCCAGTGTGCTCCAGCTTCTGGAACTGCTTAGCCAGTTGTGGAGCCAACAAAATGCACCTGGCTACTTCAAATACAGGGTAACAACTGACAGCGGGAGCTAAAGGAGGTGTTCCCAACAATGGAATTACATTGTGCCTCAACTCAGACACTGTGACATAAAGTCTTTTGATCTCTTTCTTCTCCTGTAAAATAGGAGCTGTACCGTCCTGATCTTTCAGCTACAGCAGAGATCCAGGGTTGGGGTGTGGTGGTTTTCAGTTGCTGTTCCATGGTTGTTTTATGGTGGATGACGGGTGATGGATCTCTGTTCAAGTTGTAGACTCTTAGAGTCATAGAGTTGGAAGGGAACCATGGAGGTTCTCTGTAGTCCCAGGTATGGATCTACATATAGTCAGCTGAGCAATGAAGATGTCCCAAAGACAGGACAAGGATTTCCTCTCAACAGTGAGCTTCCTGTCTTTGGAAATGTTTAAGCTGAGAAAGGATGCTCAAGAAGAGTGGACTTGCTATAAGGGACTCTCTGTACAGAATAGGTCACTGGGTTCTGGACTACATGGTTTCTGGTTCCTGCACATATTTTTTCTAATACCTGCTTAGTTGAACTCACTGGGCAGCTGTGCATTCAAGGCAAAGATCTTCAACTGGGCAAACATCACCGGTTATTAATAGCAGAAACAACCACCACCATCTACTGCTTATTGCCACCATGGATCATGATGCCTATTTCACAGAGGTTTAAAAATGGGCCCACAGTCTTCCAGGGATGGTGCCTGGATTTAAACTTAGATTCATCACATTCCAAAAGCTTTCTTCAGCTTCAGTTTCCATCCTGCTCCAAAAAAGGAGAAGGGAGCAGATTTTGAGCTCCCTTTTCCTGGCCTGTAAGGAGCTCTGTTAGTGTAGTGGTTAAGGTAATTTGGCTGGTAATCAAAAGGTCTGAGGTTGGAACCCTCCAGCCCTTCTACTGGAGTGAGATGAGGCTATCTGCCTCCTTAAAGATTTACAGTCCTATGGTCGCTATGAGTAAGATGGCAGAAGGTTTTTTTTGTTTTGTATTTTAGGTTTTCCGCTTACCACGGAGAGAAGACTTACTCACCCCAGGCGCCAGCTCTTTGTAGCCAGCCCAAGCTTCGCTAGTGGGCGGGACCTGCTGCGCTGATGGGCGGGACCTGCCGTGCCCTCGGGAGAGACCGGATTGTAGGCGGAGCCGGCGGGAACTCACCGGCAGGAAGTGGCTCGGCCGGCGGAGACTAACTGAGCTCTGAGTCCCTGACGCTGTGCTCTGTGACCCTGAGGTCTGCGACCTACCCTCTATACCCAACAGACCTCCTCCCCTCCTGCGTTCTTGCCGCCACCGGCGCCACCTTGGACAATGGTGTCCCGCCTGCTGCTGCGCCTCTGGCCCGGGGGTCCTGCTATTGGCCCTGGAGTCCCCCGGCGACCCCTCAGCGCCGGCTCCGGACCCAGCCAATACCTGCAGCGCAGCATCGTGCCCACCATGCACTACCAGGACAGCCTACCCAGGTGAGCCCGGCCTTCTCGTCCCGACCACACCCCACCAGCCCAGGATCGGCGCCAGCCTGACTCAGGGTACTCGAGACTCCTTCACGTAACCCGCATTCACCTCTGACCTGCTACTTTGGAGGCTGAACACATTACCCAATCTGGAAACCCTGAGACTTTGAGAATCTCTCCACCTCAGAACCCTCAAATTCATTTCCAGAGCTCCCATTGCACCCTCAGATTATCCATCTTGAATATTATAAATCCTTTTCAAAGGCCCTCTCAAGTACCCCAACTTCCAACTAGTCACACCAAGAGTCCCTAAGATTTTTTCCTTGAAAAACGTTCCATCTGCATGTCTGCAACTCCAACCTAAATCCTCTCATTGAGAAGTTCCCAGAAGTACCTGCTCCAGAATTTGGATAGGCCAGTTTCTGGCACAAAATAGTTACCTGTCTTGATGTTTTCTCAACACTCCACCCTCTTTAGTGGTCTAAATTCCCTATTGCTCAGAACCCACAGCCCCTCTTTACCATCCCATCAGTCCATCCCCAGCTCCTCAACTGCTTGCTCTTACCCACAACTTACCCTCCCTCAGCTCCTCCTCAGAGTGCTTAGTCTTCACCTGAAAACTTTCCACCCATCCTCCCAAACCTTCTTGAACATCCCTCCCACCTTGTTCCTCCCTGTAACATCTCCTCCCTCACCTTCATTATACCCCTGTAACTTCAGCCCACCCTCACAGAATTCTAGACACCATCTTCAGTATCCCTCCCAGACCTCAACTTACTCAGATTAGACACAGAGCCCACCCAAATTCTACCTGCTCCTCACCATTGGCAACCTAGCCCTCCCCACCTTCACCCAGAATCTACGTCCCCTCTGAAAATAGATCCAATACATTTTTCTCTCCCCTTTCCCTTATCTGATTTTTTTCTCCAAATCTGACTCCCAGTTTTCCTAGCCTTCATCTGAATTGCCAGGTCTCCCTCTCCAGGATTAGAAATTTTCCCAAATTCCTTCACCCTCTAACCAAACGTAAACTAACTACTCACACAGTTCCCGAAGCCAAGTTCCAAATTTATCTCAAAGATCTTTCTCGTTTCCTTTCTTACCAACCTGCCCTCAGAAATCAGTCTACCAACAAGCCTTGATTATTGATAATGGCTGTATTAGGGTATTAGGCAATGTGGCAGGTAAAACATAATCCTTGTCCTCTGACTGTAATGTAACACATGAGGAGTAACCAGGGTAGAGAGTTTTTGTTTGCATTATTCCTTCAGGTGACAGTACTCCAAGTTTGTTTGGGGAACTATTAGAGATGTCTCATGCCCCATTAACCGAATCAGCCAAACGAAGAGGTAGGCATATAACCCAAGCTAGACCTATGAGATGCTTGCCCCCAGGAATTTCAAAAGACTGAAAAAGATCAAAAGAAAGAAAGAAAAATCTCCCAGTCCAGGGGCTGGAGGCTAGCACTCCCCCCGGCATGAGTAGAACAAACGCTGTCACAGGCCTCCCTGCCACATACTGAATTGCTGTTTTTCTCCACATCCAGGAACCATTTAACCCACCATTTATCATCACTGCCCACCTCAACCTTCTCAGGCACATCATTCAAAGTGATTCTTATGAAACTATAGTGTGCAGACATCTAAGACAAACTAAAGTGAGATTATCTAGACCAACCCCACTCTTTAAATTTGACAGGAGGAAAGGGAGAGAGAAAGAAAAAGGGTCTCTGTGTCTGTGGGATAGGCCTGGGACACTCTCTTCCTGATGGCATCTGTACATGGGCTGGGCCAGTATGTGGGGGAAAGGTGAGGGCTCACATAACCTGCCAAGCCAGAGTCACATGGCCTTTGACATTGGGGCAGGCCTGGGCCCCACTTGGGATTGAGATCACAGGGATTTTCTCCATTTTTGAATTGGAAAACTGAAAAGCATATTCCACATCATTTACTCCAAGCCCATCCACAGCACAAAAATCTGTAGAAATCCAGGGCTACAAACAGTACTACTCGTCACCCATGTGTAGCCTTAAACAACTGACCCCACACCCTATAGGCTGTTACCTAATATATAAATTAAGGGTTGGATAAAATGAGAGATGAGATCCCTTTGATTTCTGAGATTCTAGGCTGGTGAAATACATTACCTTTTTTTTTAAAAAAATTCATTTTATTGAAATATAATTTATGTACAGTGAAATACATAAAACTAAAGTGACATGGATCAATGCATTTATTTATTTATTTGTTTGTTTGTTTATTTTGCGGTGTTCCCTCCCCTCTCCTCCCACCCCTGGTAACCAACAAAGAAAGTTTCCTTCCGTATATAAACCTTTCCTTGACTTTTTACAATAATGAGCTAATACTATATTAGTCATTCTGTGATTGACTTATTTCACTCAGCTTAATGTCTTCCAAGTTCATTCATGTTATGAAGTGCATTACCTGTGTCATACATTTTTTTTTTTTTTTTTT
>NW_006921732.1:5724197-5728984 GCF_000298275.1 Orycteropus afer afer
TTTCACGCAAATTCTTCTGCTAGTTGGGGTTTAGTCCAAATCTGCATCCTTTCCTTCAAGGCTCAGGGGTCCAAGATTATCTTCTGTGTCTGTATTTATTGGTTTCCCTTTTCTTTGTTGAAGAGGGTCTGTGCTATCCTTCTGCCTAGTCCGCCATCTTGCCCCGCCTGTGTGTCATACATTTTGATGTCACACTAGGTGAAAACTTTCAGCTTTGGAGTCAGGTAGAACTTAGTTTCAGATTCTGGATCTGCAACTCTTTAGCAACCTCTGGCAACTCAGGTAACTTCTCTGATCCTCATTCTTACCTGTGGCAAAGAAATGGCAACAAGTAGTTCCTAGGGCTTTTGTGAGGATAGAGTGAGATAAGATGTCAAAGATTGGGAACAATCATAATCAGTTGCTTTATGGGGATGATTAGTTCCTTTGTATTAGGTGGTTCTCTGTGGTCTCACTCTCTTCCCCTTACTGTTACCACTACTCCTTTTTAACCAAGTGGCTTTGGACTCTTTTCTCTAAGAACTATCATTTGCTTGTTTGTTAAGTGTTACTACTTAAGGGTTATATTTAGATACAAGGAGCCCTGGTAGTACAGTGGTTACATGCCTGGCTGCTAACTGAAAGGTCAGTGGTTTGAACCCACCAGCTGCTCCATGGGAGAAAGATGTGGCAGTCTGCTTCTGTAAAGATCACAGCCCTGGAAACCCTGTGGGAAGTTCTGCCCTGTCCTGTAGGGTTGCTATGAGTTGGAATTGACTCTGTGGCACACAGCAACAATATAAATACTTTAAACAAACATTTGATGTATGTTTAGGATATGCAGAAGAGGTGTGAGTGTGGAGGTGGGAGTGACTTCGAACCTGAGTGAGTAAGGGATGCTTCACAGAGAAGGTGACATACAAGGTAATCTGAAATTCCCCAAGTGAGAGGAATAGGGTAACGATAAAACAGCAGAAGCCAGCAAATACATGATATATTTAGAAATTTGTGAGAGGAATAGGGTAACGATAAAACAGCAGAAGCCAGAAAATGCATGATATATTTAGAAATTTTTAGAAATTTGTGATAGGCCCAGCCCAAAATAAAGAATTCTCTTTTAGACCTTCAAAAAAAAACTGAACTCACTGCCTTCGAGTCAAATCTGACTCATAGTGACCCCTCCTTGGGTTTCCAAGGCAGTATCTTCCTTCCAAAGAGTGGATGGTGGGTTTGAACTGCCAGCCTTCTGGTTAGCAGTTAAATGCCTTAGGCACTATGCCACCAGAGCTCCTTTTTAGACCTTGTTGTTGTTGTTATGTGCCGTCAAGTCGGACCTGACTTTTTAGACCTTGTTGTTGTTGTTGTTGTTGTTGTTGTTATTTGCTGTCGAGTTGGCCCCGATTCATAGCGACCCCTCCTTGGGTTTCTGAGGCAGTATCGCTACGGAAGTAGATTGCTCCATCTTCCTTAAACCTGCCATCGAGTTGATTCCAACTCATAGTGGCCCTGTAGGACAGAGTAGAACTACCCCATAGGATTTCCAAGGCTGTAAATCTTGACAGATGCAGACTGTCTCATCTTTCTCCCACATAGTGCCTGGTGGGTTTGAACTACTGACCTTTTGACTAGTAGCCCCTTTTGGTTAGCAGCCGAATGCTTCAACTACTATACCACAGGGCTCCTTAAGTTACTGGAATTGGACTGGTGTGTGTGTATGTTGGAGGGAATGTGAGGTTATATTTTCTACAAAGCAATATCAAGCACTATATGTTAGGCCTATATTTGGTATACAGTGAATGTCCATCATCTAGGGTGTTTTTGTTTTTTAAAATCCCTAATAATTGCAGGAAACTGATTTATAAGATGTAATGGGCATGAAGAAATGCTCACAATCATTAGCCATCAGAGAGATGCAGATCAAAACAACAGTGAGATACCGTCTTGCCCCAGCACTAATGGCAAAGTTCAACAAGACAGAAAATAAGAGATGCTGGCGAGGATGTAGAGAGATTGGTGGGACTGCCAAATGATACAACCACTGTGGAAAGCAGTATGGTGATTCCTTAAAAAGCTGGAATTAGAAATACCATTTGACCCAGTAATCCCATTACTAGGTATATATCCTAAAGAAGTGAGAGACAGACAAGAACTGATATACGCACACCCATGTTCATCACAGCACTATTTACAATAGCAAACAGATGGAAATAACCTATGTCTTCATTAACCTATGTGCCCATCCCAAGAATGGATAACCCAACTGTGGTCCATACACACAGTGGAACACTATGCAGCATAAAGAATAATACAGAATTGGCAAAACACCACATAACATGGATGAACTTGGAGGACATTACGCTGAATGAAATAAGTCAGTCACAGAAGGACAAATGTAGTATTAGTTCATCATTGCAAAAAAGTCAAGGAAAGGTTTATATATGGAAGGAAACTTTCTTTGTTGGTTACCAGGGTGGGAAGGGGAGGGGAGAGAGTGCTACAAAGAAAAAAAAAGTGCATCGACCCTAGTCACTTTAGTTTTGTGTTTTTCACTGTACATAAATTATATTTCAATAAAATGCATTTTAAAAAAATGGGCAGGTTCTCTAGAATTTGTATGGGAAGCAGGTGAGGCAGCATTTTCAGGGTATGGAGGATAACAGATGTAGTAACATGGGCCCTGGAAGCATGTCCTTCAGACAACTTGATTCCAGAACATCTGTGAAAACTATCCTAAATATAGCTAGATTGTGTAAAAATAGACAAGAGTTTTTAGCTGTGTTCTGTAGGAAGAACAAGAAAGTGTCTGCCATTTGGAGGCTGATTGGGTAGTGGTTAGCAGGTTAATAACTTACACAGGAGGTAACTGCTTAGCATTTTTCTGCCATCTTTATTAAGGCCAATGATATTTTGTTAGAGGGGAAAAAATGGAAAACCCATGTGGATAAGCTAGAATTGGTGTATGCCTCTATTAAGCCTCTGGTACCTGCTACTTTCACACACCAGTGAATTCCATCACAGGGAACTCAAGAACCAGCAGGTGTGCCCGTGAAGCCATATTGGTGTCCTTTGAGGAACTGTGGAGAATGCAGGTGGTGCAGAGACTGGAGGTGATGTCACATCCCAATTTTTAAAGAGTAGAGAATAAATGCTGACTGGAAGAATAGTTTATGAGCACTTAAAGAAAAGGAAATTATCACAGTCAGGGCCCTGTGATAGCAAATTACAGAAACCCCAATTCAAACTAACACAAGCAAATGGGAATATATGCACTCACAGACCGGAAATATCCAGGTTAGATACAGGGGAGGGATGCTCAAATGATACTATTAGAACTTTCTCTTGCTTTTCTGCTCAGCTCTTTTAATTTATATGACTCCATTCTCAAGCAGGTTCTTTCCTCATGGTGACAAAAATAGCAGCACTTAAGGCATAGCATGTACCCTAATCTCTCAGTGAGTTAAGTGTGATGGAGAAGAATATAGGGTTTGCAACACATGGGGTTGCCAAAAGTCAGAATTGACTCCACAGCAACTGCTTTCTTTTTTATTTTGTATAGGGAGCTAAAGGAAGGAGAATTGGCTAATTCATTCAACATATATTTATTAAATGCCTACTCTGTGCTAGACACCACCAGTGAAGGTCAGAGAGGGAGTTTCAGAGGAAGAATACTAGTCAGTGGTGATTATGTATACACACTCATAATCACAAGAGCTGACTCTGTGCTTTTCTTCCCAGGTCCACATTCAGTAATGCCACGTTGGTAGCTTGAAATCTGCTATGGTGGGAGTATTTGTATACCCCAGAAACTGGTAAATGCTGCAAGTCAGGGCTTTCCCCACCCCACTGCACTCCAAGAGCTGGCTTATCAGCTGATCACTCTTTGGAGTGGATAACACGTGGATGGGAGAAAGGTGATACAATTGGCTTTAAAGGAAGGAAACTTGTTTAATGATAGTGGCAGGTGGTGGGGATAAGAAAAGCATTCACCCCTTCTATAAGTTGTAGAATGGCTTGCTTTAGAGAGAAATTTGAAGGGAAATGGTATTTTCAGGAGATTAGCCATATTTTAAGAGCGAGGAGGAGGTAGAGGAAGTACTGGAGAAAAGGGTGTAGTGGGGAGTATATTTAGAATGAGGATTCCAAAGTATGTAGTGGGAAGGGCTGGTGAAGGGTCATGGGAAGGTGCTGGGGACAAACTGGATGTGGTGAGAGGACAGAAGGAAATTATCTTTGTGAAGAACTTTCTATCCTGTCCATGTTTCTTCATTTCACTCACAGTAACTTCACCACCATGGCCATCATTTGGGAATCTACCCATAGAAAGTGACGAGTAGGCAAATGGTTATTGCTGCTGTTTCAACCAGTGGGAGAAGATCTGGCTCTTCCTAATAACTCCTGGTGGCTGGGCATGGCTTAATGGTTGATGCCTCACTTTCAGTACACATAGTCCCCCATCTGGTCAGCCCTTGTCAGACCTATGTTTCACTTTTGTATGACTTTCTGTTTTAAAATGTACAAGAAATAAAGAGATAGAAATTCTTTCTCATCCTGGAAGGGGAAAATTCAGTTGTTCTAACAAAACTGAAAAAACCAAACTCACTGCCATTGAGTCGTTGCTGACTCATAGCAACCCCCTTTGGGTTTCCAAGGCGGTAAATCTTTTGGAGGTAGATTACCCAGTCTTCCTTCTGTGGAGTGGCTGGTGGATATGAACCACCAGCCTTCTGGTTAGCAGTTGTGTTAGGCTGGGTTCTCTAGAGAAGCAAAACCAGTAAAGCTTATATGTATGTGTGTGTGTGTGTGTGTGT
>NW_006921732.1:5729084-5737842 GCF_000298275.1 Orycteropus afer afer
AGAAAAATTTATCTTAGGAAAATGGCTCACACACTTATAGAAGCTGGCAAGTCCCAAGTTCATGGATCAAGTGTCAAGCTGCAGGCTTTTTCCGATTCTCGGCAGCTGCTGGGGCTGACAAGCTCAAGGTTGGCAGGCAGTGTACTGGCTGTTGACTCCAATGAATGATGAATCTAAGATCTCCAGGCTGAATGGTAGATTGTTCGCTCACGGACAGTTGTAGGCAGCACAATAGGATCCCGATCCACAGAAGAGTGTCTCTTTTCCCAGGATGTCCATAAATACATTGGAAGCAGGCCACACCCCTAGGGAAACTCCCTTTCAATGGATTCATTGCTCAAAACATATACCTCTGATCCTATCTCGGGAATAACCACATCACAGCAGCTTAAACCACACAGAATTGTGGTCCGGCCAAGTTGACACACAGCTCCAACTATTGTAGCAGTCAAATGCAAAGGGTAGAATTAAATCAGTGCTGACATAGTGTTGAGGAGCCCTGGTGGCACAGAAGTTAAGCACTCAGCCGCTAACCAAAAGATTGGCAGTTGGAACCCACCCAGCAGCACCACAGGAGAAAGACCTAGTGATCTGTCTAGATTACAGCCTGGAAGATCCTATAGGCTAGTTCTGCTTCATCACATGGGATTGCTGTGTGTCAAAATCAACCTGACAGTGCCTAACAGCAACAATACAGTGTTACCACTGTCATTGTAATTGTGACAAGGAAACAGGGATGCTTTGGGCATCTTTTGCTTCCCTATTTTGAAATAATTAGTGTATATGAATTTTGCTTATGAAATTCATCTTTAATGCATTATAAGTTATGATTTTACTTAAAAATAGAATTGCTGTGACTATTTACATTAGTAAATCCATTGATTCTGATTTGTCAGTGGCTTCCCATTGTTAGTTTCTTGGGAAGAAAATTAATTATCCAGTAATTAATTTATTAGTTTGGATTGTGAAGCTATTTAACCTTCTCTACATATCATCACCCTTAATACTGACCTTGCTTTTCTCCTCAGGCTTCCTGTTCCCAAGCTTGAAGACACCATTAGAAGATACCTCAGTGCGCAGAAGCCCCTCTTAGATGATGGACAGTTCAGGTAAACATCGAGGACCCTGGATGATCATGGTTGGGGTGGTTCAAGGGAGTCTGGCAAGGAACAGTAACCTAAGCATCAAGGCGTGTCTATGACTTGATTGAGTCTCTGGGAACCCAGGACGTAATCTGTACATGTGCAAATTCAGGAGATAGATTTTCACTATTTGTAAAGGGCAGACCAGGCCCTGAGTTAAGAATCCCTCTAACCAGACTTAACAGGAGATGCTTTATAAGGTAAAATGTTTATCTGGGCAGGTGTACCTGGAAGGCTAGCTGGTACTGATCATTTGCAGAGGGTGTGCTCTCAAGGTAGAAAGGCCCATTGAAGAGACCCAGGGAGCCAGCCTGAAGTTTGAGCATAGAATTAGAAAATGACATTGGATATTCTCAAAAGAGGAATGGATTAAGCTCTTGTAGCCTGTTTTTCCATAATGGGAATTTTTTGTACAGGCTTGTCATTAGAATCACAGAAGCCTTTGCTGGACAGTGATGGGGAAACATAGATGAATTATTCATAATCTACCCCTCTGCTTTTAAATACCCCATCAGTCATTTGACATTTCTCTTGATATGGCAATAAATTAATAGCTTTATAAATATTTTTTTAATCTTGTAAGGTAGTACTGTTACATCTGTTTTACATGTAAAGCAACTGAGGTCATAGGCATCAAGGTCACACAACATAAAAGTGACAGAGCTGGGATTCACAGGTAGCCTTTTTGACTCCAAAGCCCATGTCCTTTTCTCTATACCAAGCTGCTTCTTTGAGTACAGATTGTTTTGTGAGATGTTGATATTCCTGATCAATCATTTTAAGAAGATATCCTAGACTTAACCATCTTAGATTGATTCCTGTTCTGATTGGAGGCAATCTCATTCCCAGGTTCTGGGTATATGCTGTTGGGGACTCAAAGCTCTCTTTATGAGTTCTTGGCCATAAGCCTAAAAATCATGTATTCTCTGCCATGATTTGATTCTGCCTTTCCTTGAACATTTCAGGAAAACAGAACAAAT
Organism: Orycteropus afer afer; assembly: GCF_000298275.1. Lineage (NCBI taxonomy): Eukaryota > Metazoa > Chordata > Mammalia > Tubulidentata > Orycteropodidae > Orycteropus > Orycteropus afer. Next base: position 5,731,207 of record NW_006921732.1, read on the forward strand.
TTGCAAGAGTTTTGAAAATGGGAGTGGAAAAGAACTGCATGAGCAACTGGTTGCTCAAGACAAGAAGAATAAACATACAAGCTACATTTCAGGTAGTCTGGGCTTTTGGGTGTGATTTTTCCCAGAGTTCTTCATAATGGAAATTGAGGCATCTTCGCTCCTGTTTGTTCTCAAAGATATTTCTGGTGGGAGCAGTATTGAAGTGTGATGTCTCATCCTCTCTTCTTGAGGTCAGTATCGAGGCTGAGCTAGTTTCTCCTTCTAAGGTGTTGGCTGAAGTCTGTGCTCAAGAGCAATGACTTACCTTCTTTGTGGGTTTTTCTCTCTGAAAAAGATACAGGGTTAAGTCCCTGTATCCTGTGTGTATATCCTAGGTCTTTCACTGTCACCTAACTGCCTTCTGCAGCCTTATCTCTTCCCACTCACTCTGACATGCCTGATGCTTCAGCAAAACTGAATTCCTCATTGTTCCCTGAACCCATTAGTTTTTAATTCGTCTGTGCCTTTATCTGTGTTGTTTCCAATACCATGTTTTACCTGGCAAATTCTTCCTTTAAGACCCAGGTTGGGTAATTTTTTACAAAACTTTCCCAGTTTTTCTCCCTCCCCATTCAGAGTTTGTTGCTTCTTCTGTTTCCACCATACTTGTTTTAATTTAGCTTATATTTTTGTCAAAGGTATATATATATGCTGACCCTAACCATGGTATTTTCAGTTACCTCATATGCATGTGAGAGCTGGACAATGAATAAGGAAGACCAAAGAAAAATTGATACTTTTGAATTATGGTATTGGCAAAAAATATAAAATATACCATGGACTGCCAGAAGACTACAAGAAAATCTATCTTAGAAGAAGTACAGCCAGATTGCTCCTTAGGAGGGAGAATAGCGAGACTTCATGTTACGTACTTTGGTCATGTTGTCAGAAGGGACCATTCCTTAGGGAAGGACATTATGGTTGGTAAAAGAGAGGGTCAGTGAACAAGAGAAAACCCTCAATGAAATGAATTGATACAGTGGCTGCAACAGTGGGCTCAAATATAGCAATGATTGTGAGGATGGTACAGGATCTGACAGTGTTCCCTTCTGTTGTACATAGGATCGCTATGAGTTATAACCAACTTGATGGCATCTAACAACAACAACATAGCTTAAAGAGTCAGATAGTTCCGTAAGGCTTTTTAGGAAAAACAGCAGTTCCCTGCCCCTGCCCTAATTTCTCACTCCTCATTTTCACCTCCTATTTGATTCTTTTGATATCTGCCCCCGTCCCTAAAGTATATATACTTCTGGTACTGCATCTTCTTTTTTTATTATTATTATTATTTGTAGACATTATATATTGATACCAAGAAATTCTGGTGGCACAGCAGCTAAAGCATTCAGCTGCTAACAAGAAGGTCAGCTGTTCAAATCCACCAGCTGCTTCACAGGAGAAAAACAAGGCAGTCTGCTTCTCTAAAGATTTACAGCCTTAGAAACCCTATGAAGCCGTTCTACTCTGTTCTGTTGGGTCTCTGTGAGTTGGAATCGACTCAGTGGCAGTGGGTTTGGATTTTTGGTATATTGATATCTTGCTATAGAAAGTTAGAATTTAGTAGTCAATTGTATTCCACTACACACATTAGTAGGACCTCTGGTGGTACCATGATTAAGGCATTTGGCTGCTACCCGGAAGGTCGGCGGTTCATACCCACTAACTGTTCTGCAGGAAAAAGAGGAGGTAGGTATTCTACTTCCATAAGGATTTACAGCCTTGGAAACCCTGTGGGTCACTGTGAGCTGGAATCAACTCGATGGCAATGGGTACACAAATTAGTAGTGCTTGTCCCTTTGATTTCCTATTATAGTTACTTGTAATTTGGGTTATCTCAGAAGTGTTTATACTATTATAATCATGTAAGTGCTTTTGATAGCTGAGCCATTAAGTATATGAGGATTTTTTTTTTCTTTCCTCCATGTACTTTTTGTTTTCCCTGAAGTTAATAATTATCTCATACTTTGTTTTGCTTATTATTCTGTATGCTTAATGATTTGCTCCCATGCTCATCCCAAGTTGTCTAAATCTCCTCTTGATACATGAAGATATATTAGATATTCTGTCAGTTTTGGTCTTTGTGACAAATTGTCTCCTGGAATTTCTGACTTGCTCTTGTCTGGATTGGTGAGCTGCTTGGCCTACTGTATAGGTTCTGGTCTTGCAGTGTCCTTTCACCATCAGCCAGGTAATATCTTCATCTCTTTCTCATGTTGGGACTTCTGTTTCTTGTATTTCATATTTCCTTCCTTCTTGGCTTCTCCCCTGTTTTGGTGGAGTGCATCTAACATTTTCTTTCAGGAAGCAGAACATGGAAGCAATATTTTTAAAACTGCTGTCATACATCATTGATAATTTATTTGGCTAAGTTGGAAATCATTTTCCCATAGATTATTTCTTGAGGGGAAGATTTTATTGCGATTTGGGTGAAAGTTTATAGAGCAAATTAGTTTCCTATTCAAGGATTTATACACATTTTGTTTTGTAACGTTAGTTACAATCCCCTCAATGTAGAAGCACTCTTTCCACTTCCTCCCTAGGTTCCCTGTTTGCATTTGCCCATTTTGCCTGCTCCTTCATGCCTTCTGAACTTTGATTTTGGGCAGATACTGCCCTTTTAGTCTCATATAGTTGATTGTTCTGAGGATCGTGTTCCTCACAGGTGTTATTGTTGACATTATAGACATATCTTTTATGTGGCTGAAAGGTGATCTCCAGGAGTGGATTCAGTTCCAGGTTTGAAGGGTGTCTGAGGGCCAAATGTAGTCTTCAGGCTTCCACCAATTTCTCTCAGACCAGTAAGTCTGGTCTTTTTTATGATTCTGAATTTTGTTCTACATTTTTCTCCTGCTCTGTCCTGTTATAATCCCCATCAGATCAGATGGTAGTTGTAGCCAGGTACCGTCTAGTTGTTCTGGTCTCAGGCTAGTGGAGGCTGTGATTGCTGTAGTCCATGAGAGCTTTGGACTAACTGTTTAGTTGCATCTTTGATTTTCTTCACTCTCCTTTGTTCCAGACAGGGAGAAACCAATAATTGCATCTCAGAAGTCTACTCACAAGCTTTTAAAACTCCAGTCACTACTCCCCTTATAATATGGGTGAACCTAGAGGATGTTATGCTGAGTGAAATTAGTCAATCACAAAAGGACAGTTATTGTATGAGACCACTACTACAAAAAGTAAAGAAAAGATTTATTACATAGATTTGCTCTTTGAAGGTTATCAAGGAGGGCAGGGGAGGAGAGGGAAAATCGCCAACTAGAGGGTGGGCATGTATTAACTTTAGTGAAGAAAGAGGTGGTATACAATAAGGGGGAGAAAATGATCAAGGCAGTGAAAGACAGGGAGGAGCACAAGAATTAAAGGTAATGCAGGTGAATATTATCACGTACATAATCCTGCAATGATAAGCAATAACAATAATTTATAAATGGATACATAGATAAACACTCGATCTGAACAGGGGTGGGAAGGTGAATGAGACTACACCTACAAATACATAAAGAATTGACAGAGGCTGCCTCTACCTACGTCTGTGTGCTGCAGTTATATCCATGAATGTAGTAGAGCATACAGGGACCAAAGTTATAAAAACATCTTAGTCATAACCAAGTACTTTGAGGGAATGAGTTGCTGGGTATGGAGGCTCAGGACCATAGTCTTGGGGGGCATTAAGGGCAATTGGCATAAGATAGTCCACAAAGACAATGCTCTATATCCTACTTTGGTGAGTAGTGACTGGGGTCTTAAAAGCTTGTGAGTGGCCATCTAAGGTGCAACTGTTGGTTTCTTCCCATCCAGAGCCAAGAAGATTGAAGAAAACAAAAATGTAGGAAACAATTAGTCCAAAGAACTAATGGAGTATGTGAACCTCAGCCTCCACAACACTGAAACTAGAACTAGATGGTGCCAGGCTACCACTGTTGACCACTCTGAAAGGAATCACAATAAGAATTCCCAGATAGAGTGCGGGAAAATGTGGAACAAAGCTCAGAATCATAAAAAAGACCAGGCTTACTGATCTGATGAAAACTGGTGGAACCCCTGAGACTATGGCCTTTAGACACCCTTCAAAATAGGAGCTGAACTTAACCCCCGTGACTCAGTTGGCAGCCAAACAATAGACAGGCCTATAAGGTGAACAGTAATATTAGGAAGGTATGCACTCATTGGAACAATCAAGCATATGAGATTAGGAGGACAGCATTTGCCTAAGGTTGGAGCTAGGGAGGCAGGAGGGAATGAGAAGGAAGAATGAAAGCAAGGGATGGGTGCAGGGAGAAAGTGGGAAGGATGCTTTTACAGTATGGGGATTGCAGTAAATGTCACAAAACAGAACATGTATCAGTTGTTGAAAAGAAAGCCAGTTTCCTCTAATCACAATTTTTGAAAAATCAGCCAGTACAAACCCTATGGAGCTGCAAAAAGGGCAGGCATGGGTGCAGTGTCCTCTCATCTCTTCTAATTTCACAAGAGGGAGACAGAATCACCATCAGCAGCCCAAGGCTAGTTCCTATAAGACAGAAGCCAGACATGCAACCACCCTCCAACCTTTTTACTAATTCTGGCACCAGCTATCCTTTCCACAACACTCTCTACTTCTCTGCTGGGTTCAATAATTCATTGGCAATGGCCACAAAGAACTCACAGAAAATACTCACAATTGTATGGTTTATTAGGGAAACAATAGGTTACAAATCAGGTTTAGGAACACTAAGGATACGATTCTATGATCAGGCCAGCCTCCCCTCTGCCATGCCCATAGGCTCCTCTCTTTAGTGTTTGGCCTCTCAGCCTGGCCTTTGCCCTGCCCAGGCAAGTATTACAAAAAGTTCTTTTAGGTCTGCCAATAGGTGCCCTTAGGTGTACCCCGCTCCAGCAGCAAGGCTTCTCCCGAAGGCACTCAGCTTTCTCACTCTGTGGATCAGCAAGCCTGCTGCTCTTGTCTCCTGCCAGTCTCTTGGTTCTGCTGCTACTGCTATTTCTCTGCCGTCTTCTCAGTGCAGGGATCTTGGGTCCAAAAACTTGTTCAGCTCTTAGCTCTTCTCTGGCTTGATGGTAGTGTGATTCCCCTTTTCTACCTCTGGAATGGCTCATTTTCAGCCTAGCAAGATGACAAAACTGACCAATCCTCACAGTAGGGTTCCATACCCTTTGTACAGTCTCACCCCCACAGGGCATCACGTACCTTATTTACATTAGTAACAAGCTTTGCGATTCCCTTGGTGGGCCACGAGCACCTTACATTTGCATAGTTCCACCCAGTCATCTGGTGGGAGTCATAGAGACCGTGGCTAGAAGAGCCATACCCAGTAATTCACTGCACCAGAGGAGCACAATTCTGCTCTGACACATGGGATCACCATGAATCAGAGTCAACTCAATGGCAACTGGTATGTTCTAGGAGCAGCATAGCGGAAGAAGACTTGAGATCTCAACTCTGATTTATGTCCTCCAATTTTACCTTCTTCAGAGAATAAAAATAGAAGTGAAGGGGGATCTGAGGGGAGAGGGCCTAATTTGACAGCTTTTCAGCTAGCTGTAACTAGCCTGCCTGTTATTGAGCCCTTTGGGAGGTTCTGCTGTGTAAATCGTGTTATTTATTGTCTTTCTCTACTGCCAGTTTAGGATTGGCTTTCCTGAGTCTGCTTTGTCATTACCAGTTGTCTAAACACTATCCAGCTTCTAATATTTGCTATTTTCTCCTCTCCAATTCTCTTTGCCTTATAGATTTATGCCTGTTCAGAGTTCTTTTTTCTCTGTTGTATTATATTTTATTATATTTGAATTCTCTTTGTCTCCTTCACCAGTTTTTTAAAACCAATGACCATGTCCTGTTCTCTATATCCCTCTGGCCTTGCAGAGTACTGATACTTAAGGAATGGAGTGAATGAATGAATGAATAAATAAATAAATAATAAATTTGCATCCTTTAATGCTCTTCCCAATGTTTTACACATGAAAAGTATTTCCCTCTATGGATGATGGTCTTTGTTAGTAGCATTTATCTATGCTTAGGAGTCCCATTGGCACAGTGGTTAAAGCACTCAAACACTAACCAAAAGGTTGGCAGTTCATAGCCACCAGCCACTGGAATAAAGATGTGGCAATCTGCTTCTATAAAGGTTACAGACTTGGAAACCCTATGGGGCAGTTCTGCTCCGTCCTGTAGAGCCACTAAATTGACTTGACGATAACGGGTTTGGTTTTTTTGGTTATCTGTGCTTGCTCATCCCAGCAGAAACTTGCCTTGAAGACATTTTCTTTTTCTTTTTTTTTTTTTTAATTGTGATTTGGGTGAAGATTTACAGACAGATTCACTTTCCATAGAGCAGTTCACATACACTTTGTCTCATGACATTGACCACAGTTTACCACAATGCAACAGCTCCCTTCTGACTTCCCCATAGTTATCCCTTCCCAGTGTCCATCCCTCCATGCACTCTTGCCCCCTGAGCTGTCTCTCTGTGCATAATCAGCCCCTTTTTCTCCCATGACTGTTTTCTCCAAGGAGTGTATCTACCTGAGGTAAATGTTCAACTCACATGCCTGTCTTCTGTTTGGCTGGAAACCACGGGTATGGGTTCAATTCCAGAC
>NW_006921732.1:5743405-5746570 GCF_000298275.1 Orycteropus afer afer
AGGGTTTTATATATACCATCCCTTTGCTTTCTCACTTGCCTGATTTCTGCTGAGAAATCAGAGCTTTTTCTTGCTGGCTGTCCTTTGTAGGTAACTTTTTGTTTTTCCCCTGATGCTTTCAGGATTCTGTGTTTGTCTTTGGTTTTGATGAGTTTGATGATGATGTGCCTTGGTGATTTTCTTTTGGGGTCTATCCTGTTTGGGGTTCGTTGCACTTCCTGAATGGATATATTCTCATCTTTCATCATTTCATGGAAGTTCTCCTCCAGCAAATCTTGGACAATTTTCTCAGTGGTTTTGTTTTTCTCTTCCTGTTCTGAAATGCCAATGACATGTAAGTTATTCCTTTTGATGGTATCCCACATGAACCTTATGCTTTCTTCAGTTTGTTTTGATTTTTTTTCTGATTGATCCCTTTCCAAAGAAGTATTCAGGTATTTTTCTTCCATCTCATTAATTCTGTCTTCCATCGCATCAATTCTTCTCCTTTGCCCTTCCAATGTGTTATCTATTTCTGACAATTTAGTATTAATCTTCTAGATTTCTATCTGTAGATTTAGAATCATTTCTAATTTTTCATTTATTTTGTCATTTTATTCTTGTATTTTCTTCCAAAGTTCTTCTAAGGTTTTTTCTGTGTTTTCTTTGGTCTGTCTCTCAATTCTTTGAAGATACCTAAAGATAATTCTTTTGAATTCCTTACCAGAGCAGAGCATTCCAATGCTGCTTCTTCCTCAGGGGTGTGTTCTGAATCTGTATCATGCTTCCTTGTTTCTACCACTTTATCCTGCTTCTTTGTGTGGACTGTGATGGTCTTTTTTTTCTGAGGCATCGTGACGATGTTGTATTTAGATCTCTTTTGGCTGTTTGTGAAGAGCAGCCAAGCGTGATTCAGGCTCTTCTTGGTGGTTTTTTATCAATGGCCCATTGGTGGAGAAGGAGGTAGTAGCTCTTGCTAGTAAGTGAAGTTGCAGGAGGTGTGGGTGTAGTTGTGTCTTATGGGGACTGTTGCTGTCTCCCACTCAGTTAGACAAAAATTACAGTTAAATAACCATCAAAAAATTAAAAGCACATGGACAAAAAGCACACCATGTACTCAGACAGGAACAGTAACCAAAAAAAGAAAAAAGGGAAAAAGAAGAAAAAAACAAGAAAACCTGAAATATCTGGAGATAGGGCACTAAGAGAAAAAACGTAGAGAAGGAGAATAATGAAGGGAAAAAAATGGGAAAAATGCAAAAAGAAAAACAAGAAATGGGGTTAACCATGAGAATAAAAGGGGGGGAAAATCTTAAATTAAAAAAAAATAATAAAATTTTTTTTTTTCAACCAGGAACTGGGAAAAGAAAAAATGCTGAACACTAGGACCTGGGAGGGGAAGATTAAGAATAGTAGTAAAAAGGACAAAAATATTAATAATAATAGTTGTTTTAAAACAGAGAATTATTAAGCAAACTAATTACTAGAAAAAAGAAAGCGAAAAAGAAAAAAAAAAGACAGAAAAATAACAGTGGAGGTCAGGGCAGGTCACCCAGGCTCCGTCTGAGCACACAGACTGTGGTGGAGTTCCTGTGGGCCCAGAAGGTGGGTGGGAGTGGGGGATGGCCGCACCTCTGTTCACCAAGCGGGTGTTGGGTATAATAGTAACAAGTAATGTTGCACCTTGTCAGTCTTGCACGTCTGGAGTGCCCTTGGGGTTGCTGGCAAGCAGAATGTGTTCTTAAGCCCCAGGAATCTTTGAGAGTGCTGTCTCTTTAAATATACAAAATAGTCAAGCCACTTTTAAACATTCAAAATGGCGGCATCCTCCAGACCGGCAAAAGTCCACAGCTCAGCCCACCCTTCTCTTCACCTTCTCCGTTTATTCCCCAGCCACCAGAGCAGTCCTCCTTGCAGTCCTCCTTGCAGTTCCTGGCTAGCAGGGCTGATTTTTAGGTTAATTCTTAGGTCCTACCGCCACTTGGGAATCTCCAAGCTGTCTGTGCCGTGCCGTCAGGATCGCTCTGGATCGCTGCCAGACCGCAGCTCCGTCTGTCTCTGTTTTTGGTAGTTTCATGCAAATTCTTCTGTTAGTTGGGGTTTAGTACACTTCTATATCCTTCCCTTAAAGGCTCAGGGGTCCAGGATTATATTCTGTGTCTGTGTTAATTGGTTTCCCTTTTCTTTGTTAAAGAGGGTGTGTGCCGTATTTCTGCCTAGTCCACCATCTTGCCGGAACTCTCCTTGAAGACTATTTCTGATAAAATATGGTTTTCTTACTGCTTCTGGAATTTTTACAGACAGAACAGCCCCGGATTGTAGTGGGTAGTTATTTCTAATTGTTTTTTGAGCACTTCCTAGAAATAGGAGTGCACAAATATATGTAATACAAAGAGTGAGGGTGGAGACCTTTTCTCCCTACATTAGGGAGATCAAGTATAAATGTTATCCCTGAAATGAGATGAAACAAGAACCCTACAGCTATGGGGTGGGAATTAACAGTTCTGTTCCAGCATAAAGGCAAGTGAGAAGAGACCAATCCCTGGAGAAAGGCATCATGCTTGGTAAAGTAGAGGGTCTGCAGAAAAGAGGAGACCTCAGTGAGATGGACTGACACAGTGGTTGCAATAGGGGGCTGAAACATAGCAACAAATGTGAGGATGGTGTGGGACTGGGCAATGTTTCATACTATTATGCATTCTGTTATGTGTTCTGTTGCTATAAGAGCTGATTTGATGGCACCTAACAACAACCTTTAAGAACCAAAAAAGGGAAGAGTTCTGGCAAGATGGCGGACTAGGCAGAAGGACTGCACAGACCCTCTTCAACAAAGAAAAGGGAAACCAATTAACACAGACACAGAATATAATTTTGGATCCCTGAGCCTTGAAGGGAAGGATACAGAAGTGGACTAAACCCCAACTAGCAGAAGAACTTGCGTGAAAATACCAAAAAAAAAAAAAGGAGACATATGGAGCTGCGGTCTGACAGCAAACTGAGTGACCCTGACAGTACAGGTGGCTTGGAGATTCCCGACTGGTGCAACCCCAAGGACACTCGGGGCCTGCAAGACTGAAAAGCAACAGGCCAACGATAAAAAAACCACCAAGAAGAGCCTGAACCACCCTTGGCTGCTCTTCATAAACAGTTAACAGAGATCTAAATACAACAATGTCACTATGCCTC
>NW_006921732.1:5748785-5750629 GCF_000298275.1 Orycteropus afer afer
AAAAAAAAAAAAAAAAAAGTCTAGGCCAAGATGAGGAGACTTAGGTTCCTGACTACTAAACAAGCTTGAGGAGAAATTTCTCTTTTAACTGCAAATCGATTCCATGCACAATCAATAAATATTTGTCAAATGAATGAAAGATTAAAAAAAAAGAACCAAGAAAGGAAACAGAATGAGGAAAAAGCAATTAACACACACATCAGGGTTAGGGAAAAGCAAATGAAAGCCACGTGAGTTACCACTTCACAGCCATGAAAATGACTACAATAAAGAACACAGACACTAATAATTGTTGACAAGGGTGTGGAGGAATTGGAACCTTCATACATTACTGTTGGGAATGTTGAAGCCACTTTGGGAAACAATGTGGTAGTTCCTCTAAAGGTTAAATAGAATACTACATGACCTAGCAATTCCACTCCCAAGAGAATTGAAAATATGTGTAAAAGTTCATAGCAGCATTGTTCATAATAGCCAAAAAGTAGAAACAACCCAAATTGCCAACTGATGAATGAATAAGTAAGGTATAGAGCCTAAGGCATTTGACTGCTAACCAGAAGGCTGGTGATTCAAACCACTAGTCACTCCTCAGAAGGAAGACTGTGTAGTCTACTTCTGTAGAGATACTACCTCAGAAATCCAAGGAAAGGTCACTATGGTTCAGAATCGACTCAATGACAGTAAGAGTTTCATAGAATAGAACATTACTTGTCAATAAAAAGGAATGAGATCCTGATACATGGTACAACATTGATGAGCATTGAAGACATTAAGTGAAAGAACCAGATGCAAAAGATCACATATTATGATCCCGTTTATATATTGTGAATTATTGCAAAGCAAAAAAATAATCTACTTGCTGGTGCTCAAAGGAGAGGCGAGGTGCTGCTTGCCTTGGCAGGTGTTTTTGTTGGGCTATGTGACAGGGCAGTCGGCTGCAGCAGGAGCGCAGGTGTTTTAAGATAGGTCAGACATATTGTTACGATGACTGAGATAAACACTGACAATCTCGATGAGGATCAGATTCAACTTCTGGCACAGATGTGCATTCTTACTGAAGATGACAACAAAATTGGGGCTGGGATGAAAAAGAATTGCTACTTGAATGAAAATATTGAAAAAGATTATTGCATCGTGCTTTTAGTGTCTTCTTATTCAACACAGAAAACAAGCTCCTATTACAGCAGTGATCAGATGCTGAAATTACCTTTCCAGGTTGTTTTTACCAATACTTGTTATAGTCATCCATTAAGTAATCCAGGAGAACTTGAAGAAAATGATGCAGTTGGAGTAAGATGAGCAGCACAGAGGTGTTTAAAAACTGAGTTAGGAATTCCCATGGAAGAGGCTCTGCCAGAATAAATTAATTAACATGAATTCACTACAAGGCTCAGTCTGATAGTATTTGGGGTGAACATGAAATTGATTACATTTTGTTTGTGAAGAAGAATGTAACTTTGGATCCAGATCCCAATGAGATTAAAAGCTATTGTTATGTGTCAAAAGAAGAACTACAAGAACTTCTGAAAAAAAAACAGCCAGTGGTGAAATTAAGGTAACTCTATGGTTTAAAATTACTGCAGAGACTTTTCTCATTAAATGGTGGGATAACTTAAATAATTTGAATCAGTTTGTTGAACATGAAAAAATATATAGGATATGAAAGTGGGATAAATGATTAGTGAAGTCCTGAAAAATTTCTCTGTAGTGAATTTAGAATGATTGTGTTTTTTGTTTTGTTTTGTTTTTAATTTGGTTCTTTATTAGAAGAACTCTTATTTGATACATTGATACTTTTACAACTAGATGATGTGTGGAAAGGACAGTGACTTAATTTGGTAACA
>NW_006921732.1:5750936-5792685 GCF_000298275.1 Orycteropus afer afer
CAATAATAATCAAATTCTGCCTTTTGTAGGTGTGGTATCATTTCTCTGAGTATGTTTTTTTTTTTTTTTTCCCTTATCTTTAGGGACTGCGTTAACCTTTTTTCTTTGTGTTGTAATAAATAGTAACAGTACATTTGCCATTTCTGAAATCTTCACATGTACAGTTCAGTGACATTAATTTTGTTCATCACACTATTCTACCATAACAATTAACCATTCCTAGATATTTCCTTCACCCTTAACAGAAACTCATTGTCCCCTAAGCATTGCTTTTTATTTTTTAGGTCCCTGGTTTGATATGTACTTAGCTGCTCGAGATCCTGTTGTCCTGAACTTTAATCCATTTATTGCGTTCCATCCTGACCCAAAGTCTGAATATAATGACCAGGTCACACGAGCAACCAACATGACTATGTCTGCCATCCGATTTCTGAAGACATTCCAGGCCAGCCTTCTGGAGCCAGAAGTGTTCCACCTGAACCCTGACAAAAGTGACACTGATACCTTCAAGAGACTAATACGCTTTGTCCCTCCCTCTCTGTCTTGGTATGGTGCCTATTTGGTCAATGCATATCCCCTGGATATGTCCCAGTATTTTCGGCTTTTCAATTCAACTCGTATACCCAAACCTGGTCAGGATGAACTCTTTACTGATGACAAGGCCAAACACCTCCTGGTCCTAAGAAAAGGACATTTCTATGTCTTTGATGTCCTGGATAAAGATGGGAACATTGTGAGTGCAGCAGAAATCAAGGCTCATCTGAAGTACATTCTCTCAGACAACAGCCCTGCCCCTGAGTTTCCTGTGGCATATCTGACCAGTGAGAACCGAGATGTCTGGGCAGAGCTCAGGCAGAAGCTGGTGAGTGACGGCAATGCAGAGACCCTGTGGAAAGTGGACTCTGCTTTGTTCTGCCTCTGCCTAGATGGTTTTCCCATTAAGGACCTTGTCCACTTGTCCCACAACATGCTGCACGGCGATGGCACAAACCGCTGGTTTGATAAATCCTTTAACCTTATTATAGCCAAGGATGGCACTGCTGCTCTGCACTTTGAGCATGCTTGGGGTGATGGTGTCGCAGTGCTCAGGTTTTTTAATGAAGTGTTTAAAGACAGCACTCAGAACCCTGCCATCACTCCCCAGAGCCATCCAGCTGCCACTGACTCATCTGTTGCTGTGAAGAAACTCAACTTCAAGCTTAATGATGCCTTAAAGACTGGCATCACCACTGCTAAGAGGAAGTTTGAGGAAACCATGAAAACCCTCACCATTGACTGCAGGCAGTTTCACAGAGGAGGCAAAGAGTTCCTGAAGAAGCAGAAGCTGAGCCCTGATGCAGTGGCCCAGCTGGCCTTCCAGATGGCCTTCCTGCGGCAGTACGGGCAGACTGTGGCCACCTATGAGTCCTGCAGCACTGCAGCATTCAAACATGGCCGCACCGAGACCATCCGCCCAGCCTCCATCTTCACAAAGAGGTGCTCGGAGGCCTTCGTCAGGGAGCCCTCTAAGCACAGTGTTGGAGAGCTTCAGGAGATGATGGCCAAGTGCTCCAAGTACCATGGCCAGCTGACCAAAGAAGCAGCAATGGGTAAGGCAGTGAGTGGAGAGCATGCTCTTGGGTCTGGTCGCCCTCAGTGCTTAGGGAAGCTTCAGTAATACTCTTCCCCACACCGATTTCTACCTCTTCACTAGGTTTAACCCATTTTCCAACTCCCCACAAATATTTTTTTTCTACCCAGCAATCTGAAAAGACAGACTAACCATTAGGATTAGACACTTATTCTCTGCTCCTAAGCAGTGATGAAGAAATGCAGATAATTTCATCCCCATTTAAGGTCACTTCAGCTGTGATACACAATTCTCCTTTTTCTATTGTTGCCATTAGAATCATTTTTGACAATTTAGGATTTCTAAGCCCACGGCCACTTTGACTCCAGCTAAGTTGTAAGTGTGTTGGTTCCGTGGAGGTGAGTCATTTCAGAAGTTTTTCCCAAATCTTAGTATCTTCCTTCTTTGACTTTTTGTGATAAAATATGAGACCTAGAAAGACCCTTGAGGATCACATAGTTCAGTCTTTTCATGTAGCTTTAAGTCTTGAAGCTAAAAGACACCTCCAAGACATTCCAGTCTTGTTCTCTATTTTGTAGGTAGGAGCTGAGGCCACTAGCTCAGTGTTACACAGCAAGTTACAGTAAGTCTGAGATTAGAACCTTGGTCAATTACCTTCCCCATTGCCACTGTGACTCAATCTTGTCTTTTTCACTTGATCTGGGTTTTACTGTTTTTGAGTCCATAGTTTTTTCTCTACTTAACTTTTCTTGACTGTCGGATTAAACTGATTTAATTTCAGAATTTTTAAATTATGCTTTCATTTTAGGCTCATTTTTAGGCCAGCTATTGGTGACTTTTTTTTTTTTTTTTTTTTGAGCAACTATTCTAGAATGCACTGCCCCAGGGGTTAGTGAGCTGGAGCTTTGCAAATAGAGTTCCAAAGATGTTTCTTCCACTCTCAAGGGTGCTGTGGAGGAGATGCCCGCTATGGATGGGAGGTTTCACTAAGGTCTCTTTGAGTTCTAGCTGCTGAGACTGGTTTTCCATTTTATCTCTGACAGGCCAGGGCTTTGACCGACACTTGTTTGCTCTGCGGAACCTGGCAGCAGCCAGAGGGATCCCCCTGCCTGAGCTGTACCTGGACCCTGCATATGGGAAGATAAACCACAATATCCTGTCCACGAGCACTCTCAGCAGCCCAACAGTGAGCCTTGGTGGCTTTGCCCCCGTGGTCCCTGATGGCTTTGGTATTGGGTACACGGTTCACGACAACTGGATAGGCTGCAATGTCTCCTCCTACCCAGGCCGAAATGCCCACGAGTTTCTCCTCTGTGTGGAGAAGGCTTTAGATGACATGTTTGATGCCTTAGAAGGCAAAACCATCAAAACAGCATCTGGGTAGATGAGATGCCTTGGTAATTTCCTTATGAAAATCAGGGCCTGTGGAGCCAGTAAGTGCTATCCTGTGACTAATGAACTCAATCATGAAGTGATGATTATTAGGCCATGGTACAAGGGTAGGGCTTTAAAGTGATGATTTAAAATCTAAACGTAACTTCTGAATGGGACTAGATCACAACTAAAAATATGGTTTAAGGACATGATCAGAAGGTGGCATTTGAAAAAAAAATGCCCAGGTGTATTTATTGTTTAAGCAGAAATAAAATTGATTGTGGTAGATAGTTACTCTTAATTTTTTTTACCCTAAATTTCCAAATGCCTACAAAGAACTTGCCAACACTAAATTCGGGCATTCTGCCACTTCCATTGGCTTCTGGCTGTTCGGGTGAATGGTGAGAAATAATGACATCTTCTCTATAAACCTCTTCTCTCCTTGAAAAATCTCTTAATTATTAAGGAGTATACTGCTGCTGCTATTTGATTTGCAGTTCTTCTGCAGTGAAGGTTGTTCCCATGGATTTGGGAAGTGCTCCAGCCAATAGGGATTTATCATTGGTGTGTATTTGCTTTAACTAGTTGCATCTCTTGTGCTAATGTTGGCTTGTCTGAGCCAGAAGAGATTTCTGTACGTTTTGCAGTTGTGGAAACCTCTCTATTGAGTGAAATGAACACAGACTTTTTTTCTCTGATTTATCGTTGTTGTTATTGTTGTTGTTATGTGCCATTGAGTCGTCTCCAACTCATAGCAACCTTATGTACAACAGAACGAAACACTGCCTCATCCTATGCCAGCCTCACAATCCTTCCTATTACTGAGCCCATTGCTGCAGCCACCGTGTCAGTCCATCTCGTTGAAGGCCTTCCCCTCTTTCATTGACCCTCCCCCTTACCAAGCATGACATCCTTCTCCAGAGAATGGTCCCTTCTGACTACATGACCAAAGTAGCTGAGTTGAAGTCTGGCCATTGTCTCTTCCAAGGAGCATTCCAGGTACACTTGTTCCAGCACAGATTTGCTAGTCCTTTTGGCAGTCCACAGTACTTTCCGCATTCTTCACCAGCATCACAACTCAAAACCATCAATTCTTTTTCAATCTTCATTATTCATTGTCCAGCTCTCATGTGCCTATGAGGAGATTGAAAATACTATGGCTAGAGTTAGGCATATCCTAGTCTTCAAGGAGATATCTTTGCTCTTTAGTGCTTGAAAGAGGTCTTTTGCAGCAAATTGCCCAATGCAATATGTCTTTTGATGACTGCTGCTTCCATTGGCACTGATTGTAGAACCAAGTAATATGAAGTCTTTGACAACTTCTGTCTTTTCCCCATCTATTGTGATGCTGCTTATTGGTCCAGTTGTGAGGTTTTTGTTTTCTTTATGTTGAGGTATAATCCATACTGTAGACTGTCGTCTTTAATTTTCATCAGTAAGTGCTGAAAGTCATCCTCACTTTCAGCAAGCAAAGTTATGTCGTCCGCTTATCACAGGTTGTTAATAAGCCTGCCTCTAATCCTGATGCCACATTCTTCATATAGTCCAGCTTCTTGGATTATTTGCTCAGCATACAGATTGAGTAAGTATGATGAAAGGATGCAACCCTGACACACTCCCTTCCTGATTTTAAACCATACAGTATCGCTTTGTTGTGTTCAAATGACAGCCTCCTGGTCTATGTACAGGTTCCTGGTCTTGAGTACAGTTGTTCTGGAATTCCAATTTTTCTCAAAGTTACCCATAATTTGTTATGATCCACACAATCGAATGCCTTTGCACAGTCAATAAAACATAAGTAAACATCTTTCTGGTATTCTTTGCTTTCAGCCAAGATCCATCTGACATTAGCTATGATATCCCATGCTCCACATCCCTTTCTGAATCCAGCTTGCATTTCTAGAAGTTCTCTGTCAATATATTGCTGCAACCGTTTTTTAATTATCTTCAGTACAATTTTACTTACATGTGATAGTAATGATATTGTTCTATAATTTCCACATTCTGTGGGATCACCTTTCTGTGGAATGGGTACAAATATGGATCTCTTCCAGTCAGTTGGCCAGGTAGCTGTCTTCTAAATTTCTGGGCCTGGACAAGTGAGTGCCTCCAGCACAGCATCCGTTTGTTGAAACATCTCAATGGGTATTCCATCAATTCCTGGAGCCTTGTTTTTTGCCAATTCCTCAGTGCAGCTTCAACTTCTTCCTTCAGTGCCATTGGTTCTTGATCGTATGCTACCTCCTGAAATGGATGATCATCTGCCAGTTCTTTTTGGTATGGTGATTCTGTGTATTCCATCCATCTTCTTTGATGTTTCCTGTATCATTCAACATAATTGCCCATGGAATCTTTCAATATTGCAATTCGAGGCTTAAATTTTTTCCTCAGTTCTTTCAGCTTGAGAAATGCTGAACATATTCATCCCTTTTGGTTTTCTAACTCCAACTCTTGGCAGATTTCATTATAATAATTGACATTGTCTTCTTGAGCTGCTCTTTGAAATCTTCTGTTCAGGTCTTTTTTCCTGTAGATTCTCCCATTTGCTTTAGCTACTCTCTGTTCTAAGGGCAAGTTTCAGAGTCTCCTCTGACATCCACTTTGGTCTTTTCTTCCTTTCTTGTCTTTTTAATGACCTTTTGTTTTCTTCATGGATGATGTTCGTGATGTCATCCCACAATTCTTCTGGTTTTCGGTCATTGGTGTTCAATGCATCAAATCTGTTCTTTGGATGGTCTCTACATTCAGGAGGGTAAAATCAAGGTCATATTTTGGCTCTTGTGGAGTTGTTTTAATTGTCTTCAGTTTCAATTTGAATTTGCATATGAGCAGTTGATGATCTGTTCTACAATCAGCTCCTGGCCTTGTTTTGGCTGAAGATATTGAGTTTCTCCATTGCCTCTTGCCACAGATGTAGTCGGTCTGATTCCTGTGTATTCTGTCTGGTGAAGTCCATGTGTATAGCCAGCATTTGTGTTGCTGAAAAAAGGTATTTGTAATGACTAAGTCGTTGGTCTTGCAAAATTCTGTCACGCAATCTCCAGCGTCATTTCTGTCACCGAGACCATATTTTCCAACTACCGGTGATTCTTCTTTGTTTCCAACTTTTACATTCCAATCACCAGTGATAATTAACACATCTTGATTTATTGTTAGAACACTGCTATAACATGAAAGGGTTTTTGTGTTTATAATTTTACCCACAATCCCAGAAGCTTTCTCAGGGAGTTAGTGGTACAGCTGGGATTTGAATACTTTTACTGTGATTTCAATTCCAGGGCCTTTTGCACTATAGCTTGCTGCCTTATTTATTCAGATGGAGCCCCTATCTGTGTTGTCGCATCAATTCTGACTCACAGCAACCACATGACAGAGTAGAACTGCTCCACAAGGTTTCCTAGGCTGTAATCTTTATGGGAGCAGATTTTCAAGCCTTTTCTGATGCAGAGCATGTGGTGGGTTTAAATTGTCAACATTTCAATTAGCAGCCAAGCATTTTAAGCATTGCACCACCAGAGCACCTTAGAGCCCCTAAATAACAAACTCACTTTCACCGAGTCAGTACCTACTCAGTGACCCTATGGGAGAGAGTAGAACAACCCTGTAGTGGCTGGTGAGTTCAAACTGCTGACCTTTCAGTTAAAAAAGCCAAAACCAAAACCCACCGCCATCAAGTCGATTCTGACTCACAGTGACTCCCATTGGGTTTTGAAAGCTGTAAATCTTTACAGAAGTAGATTGTCTCATCCTGTTCCCTTTCAGTTGTTGTTGTTGTTGTTATGTGCCGTCGAGTCAAACCCGACTCATAGCGACCCCTCCTTGGGTTTCCGAGGCAGTATCACTACGGAAGTAGGATTGCCCAACCTTCCTTCCGAGGAGTGGCTGGTGGGTTTGAACCGCCAGCCGTCTGGTTAGCAGGCAAGTGTCTTAGCCACTACGCTACCAGAGCTCCCTCCCTTTCAGTTAGCAGCTGAAATTTAACCACTGCTCCAGGGCTCCTTCCTATACAACAACACAAATATAATTCTAACATTTATTGAGCATTTACTCATTTAATCCTTAAAATCCATGTAAACATATCTGCGTGTCTACTTTGCTGACTCCATCTATTTATGTCATAGCATGTATCAGAACCTCATTTCTCTTAATGGTTGGATAATAGTCCACTGTATAGCTATGCCACACTTCATTTATAACTCCAGGTCTTTGCACATTTCAGTATAATGATTTACTTTGTCTTCTTAAGCTGCTCTTTGAAATCTTCTGTTTAGCTCTTTTATTTCAATATTTCTTCCTTTTTCTTTAGCTATTCTTTGTTCAAGACCAAGTTTCAGACTCTCTGACACCTATTTTGGTCTTGTCTTCCTTTCCTGTCTTTTTAATGACCATTTCCTTTCTTCACGTATGATGTTCTTGATGTCATCCCACAATTCGTCTGGTTTTCAGTCATTGGTGTTCAGTGCCTCAAGTCTATTCTTCAGATGGTCTCTAAATTCAGGTGGGATATAATCAAGGCTACATTTTGGCTTTTGTGGACTTGTTTTAATTGTCTTCAGCTTCAACTTGAACTTGCATATGAGCAATTGATAGTCTGTTCCACAGTCAGCTCCTGCCCTTGTTTTGGCTGAAGGTATTGAGATTGTCCATCACCTCTTGGCACAGATGTAGTAAGTCTGATTCCTGTGTATTCCATCTGGTGAAGTCCATGTGTATAGCTCCCATTTATGTTGTTGAAAAATGGTTTTTGCAATGAATAAGTCATTGGTCTTGCAAAATTCTATCATGTAATCTCCAGCATCATTTCTGTCACCGAGGCCTGTTTTCTAACTACTACTCAATTGAATCTTCTTTGTTTCCAACCTTCACATTCCAGTCACCAGTAATAATCAATACATCTTGATTGCATGTTTGGTCAATTTCAGACTCCAGAAGTTGGTAAAAATTGTCAATTTCTTTGGCTTTGGCTTTGGTGGTTGGTCTGTAAATTTGAATAATAGTAGTAGTAACTGGTTGTCTTCGTAGGCATATGGATATTGTCCTATCACTGACATCATTGTACTTCAGGATAGATCTCGAAACATTTTGTGACGACAAATGCCACACCATTAATCTTCAATTTGTCATTTCCAGCATAGTAGATCATATGGTTATCTGATTCAGAATGGCCCAAACCCATCCATTTCAGCTCACTAATGCCTAGGATATCGATCTTTATGTGTTCCATTTCATTTTTGACAACTTCCAGTTTTCCTAAATTCATACATCATACATTCCATTTTCTGATTATTTAATGGATGCTTGCAGCTGTTTCTTCCCATTTTGAGTCATGCTCCATCAGCAAATGGGTTATGGTCAGTAGTCAGTTTTTCACTCTTCTCACTTTCTTGGTCTAAGTGTGGACAGAGCCATTTCAGAGCACATTTTACATAGTTAGCTGTAAGCTGTGTTCATTCTTTCCTGTCCAGCTTGGGAACCTTTAATGACAGCAAGAGTTGCCATCCCACTGTTCCATATATGACACAGCTCATGTGCCATACTGATGAGCAGTAGAGACATAGAGCTGCAAGAGATAGTCTTCAACCCTCCCAACACTTTATTCCACCCATATCATTAAGGTAAAGCTTTACTCCATCCACATAATTAAGGTTGGCTCTCCTCTGAGGAGACAACTCTTTCCTAGTCATATTCTGAGGGCCTTCCAACCTGAGGGATTCATCTTCTGGCACTAAATCAGACAGTGTTTCAGGGCTATTCATAAAGTTTTCCAGTAATATATCAGATAGTTTCACTACTATTCATAAGATTTTCACTGCCCAAACTTTGAGAAGTAAATGGCCCTTCCTTCTTCAGAGTCTGTCTTAGTCTGGAAGCTCCACTGAAACCTGTACACTGTGGGTGACCCTGCTGGTATTTGAAATACCAGTGGCATAGCCTCCAGCCTTTTAGCAACACATAAGCACCACAGTACAACAAACTGACAGACGAGTTTCATTTGTCAATTGGTGGTCATTTGGGTTTCCACTTTTTGACTATTATGAATAATACTGCTATGAACATTTGTATACAAGATTTTACAGGTATCCTCCACTTTTCAAAAGTTCACTTTACACCATTTCATTTTTACAACAGACCTACATTAGTACCTGTTTACACTAACTGAAAGAAATCCAAACATGATTTTCACTTTTATGAAAAAAAGACAAAAGGTGAAACTGGCATTCAGCATTTGTTTTACAGCCAGCTGTCCAAGAGGCAGCAAGAGTGGTACTGCAGGGCTCCTTTCCTAAGAACTGCACTTAGTATCTCAGCATCAAGCTGCTATACCTTTGAACTGTGTCTGTAAGCACCATATATTGGCGTTATTTTAGGTTTTATGTGTTGTTTGGTATGATTACAAATCAACACCAAACTCACTGCCACTGAGCCAGTCTGACTCATAGCGACCCCTCCTTGGGTTGCTGAGGTAGTTTCTCTATGGAAATAGATTGCTTCATCTTCCTCCTAAGGAGTAGCTGGTGGGTTTGAACTGCCAGCCTTCTAGTTAGCAGCCAGATGCTTTAGGCAGTACATTTACATAGGTTATTTTTGGGCCTGAGAATGCTGAAAAACTTTTCCCATATACGTTGTAATTGCTTCTTCTCTTTACACCATTTTGACTTATGAAGGAAAGGTTTCATAGTAATGCTCTACTTTCAGATAGAGGGGAATACCTGTGTATATTTTCGTTTCTCTTAAATATATACCTAAGAATGGAATTGCTGAGTCATGTGCTTAGTCTGTGTTTAACATTTTGAGGAACTACCAGACCGTTTTCCAAAGCAGCTGTACCATTCCCACCAGCAGTGTATGCAGTCTCCTACTCTGCTTGTGTATGTGTGTGTGTTATGTGCTGTCGAGTCGGACCTGACTCATAGCAACCCCTCCTTGGGTTTCCGAGGCAGTATCACTACTGAAGTAGATTGCCTCATCTTCCTTCCGAGGAGTGGCTGGTGGGTTTGAACCACCAGCCTTCTGGTTAGCAGTCAAGTGCCTTAGGCACTATGCTACCAGAGCTCCTGCTTAGCCCAGGTTAAATGTCCCCTCCTGGTGCAGCGTCTAAGGTTTTTGACTGCTAAACAGAAGGCTGGCGGTTCAAACCCCCCAGCTACTCCTTGGAAGGAAGATTGGGCAATCTACTTCTATAGAAATACCACCTGGGAAACCCAAGGAGGGGACGCTATGAGTCAGATCTGACTCGATGGCAGTAAGTTGTTGCTTTTTTTTTAATGACGCCTCACTGGGTTCTCCCCAGAAGAATAGGCCATACCTCTCCACCCTTCTCTTGCTCCTTGCCTTGACTTCTGTTTTAGCTAACAAGGGACCTTACACATGGTAGGTTGTTGCTGGAGACAGCATTGTTCCCCTCCCACCTTTGCAAAGTGTCTTTGTAGCTCCTCCCAATGAGGTGGGGTCTATTCTTCCACCCCTAACTGGCCCTCCTGCCACTAGACTTGACTCTTGTTCCAGTCCATTCATGTCACTGCTTAAAATCCTCTAGTGATTTTGCATTACTCTTGGGAAGAAGTCCATACCCCTTCATGTGACATTTGAGGCCCTGATGGACCTCTCTTTTGATCTTTTCCTCAGGGATGCCATGCCATTTACTATTACCTCTCTTAAGAGAATCAACTCTGCCCTTTTGTGTGTCTTCTGCTCAGCTTTTTTACCTTCCCTAGGAAACCTCCCCTGACCCCACTGTTCCAACATGAAATTAGTATCCCTCCTGTATATGGCCAAAATATGCCGAACTAACCTTTATCATGGCATTTTCACACAGTTTCTGCAACTGTTTCCATTGCTAGACTGAGGCTTGGCACAAAGGGGGGCTTGATAAATATTTGTTGACTAACTGAATATCCCACCTCCATTGTGATTCCCTGCCCATGCAAGCATCATGAGGGCTCTTGCAGCTCTATGTCTCTACCACTCATCAGTATGGCACATGAGCTGTGTCATATATGGAACAGTGGGATGGCAACTCTTGCTGTCATTAGAGGTTCTCAAGCTGGACAGGAAGGAATGAACAGAGCTTACAGTTAACTATGTAAAATGTGCTCTGAAATGGCATCTGTCCACACTTACACCAAGAGAGCAAGAAGAGTATAAAACTGACCACTGACCATAGCCTAGAGTCACCTAAAGATGACAAGTAATTGAGTGAAATGGATTCCAGATTCATTTTCCCCTCTAGTTGTTATTGTTTCTAGCTATTATTGTTAAAACATCACAGATAGTTTTTTTAAAAAAAAACTTTTTACTGTGATTTGGGTGAAAGTTTACAGATCAAATTGGTTTTCCATTCAACAGTTCATACACATTTTGATTGGTGGCACTGATTGCAATCTACACAATGTAAAAGCACTCTTCCCACTTCTTTCCTATTTACTGTTTTCATTCATCCTGCTTTCTTATCCCCTTCTGCATTCTGAGCTTTATTCCTGGGCAAATGCTGCCCTTTTTGTCTCATATGGTTAGTTGTTGTAAGGAGTGCATACCTCTCCCTGGTGTTATTGTTCACCTTATAGGCCTGGTTATTGTCTGCCTGAAAGTTGAGCCACAGGAGTAAGTTTGGTTCCAGGCTTGATGAGTGTCTAAGGGACATAGTCTCAGGGGTTCCACCAGTCTCTGAAAAGTAAGCCTGGTCTTTTATATTATTATTTTGAGTTTTGTTCTATGTTTTCCACCCACTCTATCCAGGATCTCCTATTGTGATCCCTTTTAGAGTGGTTGGCAGTGGTAGCTGGGCACTACCTAGTTCTGGTCTCAGGCTAGTGAAGGCTGCAGTTCATGTGCTCCATTAGTCCTTTGGACTAATTGTTCCCATGTGTCTTTGATTTTCTTCAGTCTTCTTTGCTCCAGAAGGGTGGAGACCAGTAGTTGCACTTTAGATGCCTGCTCGCAGATTTTAAGACCCCAGTTACTGTTCACCAAAATAGGATGTAGAACATTGCCTTTGTGGATTGTTATGTTGATTTACCTTGATTTCCTCCCAACACTATGGTCCTGAGCCCCCAAGCCCAGTGACTCATTCCCTCAAGGTGTTTGGTTATGGCTAAGGAGTTTTCGTAACTTTGCCCTGCATGCAGTAATTATGGATATATTTGTAGCACATATAAATGCATAGGTAGAAACATCCTCTGTAAAACCTATATATATTCATGGATTTAGTCCCATTTGCCTTCAGCTTGTATGTCTATGTTCTACTAGTAGACTGTTGTAAGTACTGTTATCACAGGATTGTGCATGTAACAGTATTTACCTTTGTTGCCTTTAACTTTTGTGCTCTTCCCAGTGTCTTCCTTTGCTTGATCATTTTGTACTTATCCCCTTATTATATATATATCTCCACAGATGTCTATCCTCTAGTTAGTGATTTCCCTTCCCTTCCCCTTCCCACCCTTGGTAACCTTCAAAGAATGTTTCTGTTGGTAAATCTTTTCTTGACTTTCTACATTAGTGTTCTCCTACAGTTGTCCTTTTGTGGTTGACTAATGTCATTCAGCATAGTGTCCTCCATGTTCATCTAGTTATGAAGTGTTTCACAGATTCATCACTATTCTTTAACATTGAGTAGTGTTACATTGTGTGTGTGTGTACCATAGTTTGTTTATCCATTCATCTGTTGATGGGCACTTAGATTGTTTTCCTCTTTTTGCTGTTGTGAATAATGCTGTTTTGGTTTTTAATAATTTTTAATGCACTTTATTGAAATATAATTTATGTACAGTGAAATACACAAAACTAAAGTGACATGGGTCAATGCATTTTTTTTTTTTTTGCAGTGTTCCCTCCCTTACCCTCCCACCCCAGGCAACCAACAAAGAATGTTTCCCTCCATATGTAAACCTTTCCTTGACCCTCCACAACACAAACTAATATTATATTTGTCCTTCTGTGATTGACTTATGTCACTCAGCATAATGTCCTCCAAGTTCATTACATGGTGTTTTGCAGACTCTACGTTATTCTTTAGTGCTGCATAGCATTCCATTACGTATATGTACCATAGTTTGGTCATCCACTCTTCTGCTATAAATCTTAGAGATAAGTTCCTTGCCAGATATGTAATTGTCATCAAATATGAATTTGTCGCTGTCATTTTTGTTATGTGCTTTTTTGTGGTGTCAATTTCTTTGTTCCATGTAATTTTCTATGCTGAGCTCGTTTTGTTTATGAATCATGTTATCACTTCCTTCATTGCCATTGTTTTAGTATTTGCTGAATATTTATGCTAGTCCTCTTTTTTGATGTGAAGGTTTATCATTTTCCTTTGAGGTTACCCTGTGATTTACAGTTTTCTTCCCAAGTTTAGAACAGTCCATTCTATCTTGTAGTTGTCTTGACTTCCCTACCATCTAGAAGTTCTGTAACACACAGTTTTTTCCCCTCCTTTTGGTTTGTAGTTGTCCTCATTTGTCAATTGATGTCTTTGGTTCTCTGTTTACAATCTTGTAGGCTTCTTTACTTTGGATACTTCCAAAGCTGGGTTGGTTTCTGGGTTATATCATCATGTGTGTTAATGTTGAGTTGTTGTTGGCTGTTGTTGCTTCTCTGTTCAAAGGACTCCCTTTAGCATCTCTTGTAAGGTTCATCTGGTTTTAACAAATTCCCTTAATTTCTGCTTATCGGGAAATGTCCTAATTTCACCATCATATTGAGGGGACAGTTTTGCTGGGTACATAATTCTTGGTTGGAAACTTTTCTCTTTCAGTATTTTTATATACCATCCCACTGTCTTCTCACCTGCATGGTTTCTGTCAAGAAATCTGAGCTTAGTTTTATTGGTTACCCCTTGTAGGTAACTTTTCGTTTTTCCTGTGCTGCTCTCATGATTCTCTCTTTGTCTTTGTTTTGGTAAGTTTGATGATGATATGTCTTGGTGATTTTCTTTGGGTTCTATCCTGTTTGGGGTTCATTGGACTTCCTGAATGGACATAGTCTCATCTCTCATCATACCAGGAAAATTCTCTTCCAACAAATCTTGGACAATTTTTTCAGTGGTTTTATTTGTCTCTTCCTGTTCTGGAATTCTGATTACATGTAGGTTATTCCTTTTGATATCCCACATGAACCTTAGGCTTTCTTCATTTTGTTTTGATCTTTTTTCTGATTTATCCCTTTCCAAATAAGTGTTCGGGTATTTGCCTTCAATCTCCCTAGTTCTGTCTTCATTGATTCTATTCTGCTCCTTGGCCCATTCAATGTCTTATCTATTTCTGAAAATTTAGTATTAATCTTCTGGATTTCTGTGTGTAGATTTTGTATCATTTCAAATTTTTCATCTATTTTGTCATTTTGTTCTTGTATTGTCTTTCAAAATTGTTCTAGGGTTTCCTCTGTGTTTTCCTTGATCTGTCTTTCAATTCAATGAAGGTAACTAACCTAAATATAATTCTTTTGAATTCCTTATCAGGGAGTTCCAGTGCTGCATCTTCCTCAGGGATGTGTTTTGGGTCTATATCCTGGTCCCTTGTTTCTCCTGCTTTATCTTGCTTCTTTGTGTGAACTGTGATGCTCTGTTATCTTCGAGGCATTGTGACATTTTTGTGTTTATATTTAATTGGTGATTGTATGTGGGAGTGGTGTGCCCACGATTTACGTTTTCTTTGTTTGTTATCTACACAAGCAGGGTACTGTTTTCCTCTGTTTGCTTGTTGACAGTACTTATATACTCACTATTTGACTTGTCTTCTTTCCTGTTGACAGCCTCTTGTATGTCCCTGCCAACCTTGGCAAACAGAGCTTATTCTTAGGTCCCTGGAATCCAAATGAAAATGCTATCACTTTAAGACGGCTGGCGGTTCAAACCCACCAGCCACTCCTCGGAAGGAAGGTTGGGCAATCCTACTTCCGTAGTGATACTGCCTCGGAAACCCAAGGAGGGGTCGCTATGAGTCAGGGCTGACTCGACGGCACATAACAACAACAACAACATCACTTTAAAGTCCAAAATGGTTGCCACTTGTAAAGATTGAAAATGGCTGCTCTCTCGGTCACTTTAAATATCCAAAATGACCACCTCTTCTAAACGTTCAAAATAGCTGAGCCCTCAGTCACTTTATATATCCAAAATGGCTGCCGCATGTAAACAATCAAAATGGCTGTGCCCTCTGGACAGCGGAAAATCAACAGCTCAGTTTGTCTCCCTCCTTGCTGTTTCCCTTCCTAGTCATAGGCACCAGTGCAGTTGTCCCTGCAGCCCTTGGTGACCAGGGTTGATCTTTTAGGTCAATTCTCAGGTCCCAACACCATTTGGAAATATTCAGGCTGTTGGTCCTGTCAGAGTAGCTGACAGTCCCCAGCTCTTACCACTCTATACTCACTGTTGTCATTCAGGTTTTTCCACTAGTTAGTGCGTAATCCACTTCTGCATAGTTCCTTTCAAAGCTCAGGGCTCCAGTATTATCTTCTGTATCTCTGTCAATTGGTTTTTCTTTTCTTTGTTGAAGAGGGTCTTTGTCACTTGTCTGCCTATTCCTCCATCTTACCAGAAGTCTTTGTTGTGTTTTTTAATGGCTAATGATCACAAGATTGCCTTCTTTGGTATCTGTTCATGTCCTTTGCACATTTTTTAATTGGACTTTTTTTTGGCAAGGTGTTGTCATTTTCTATAAATTTTAGAGATTACTCCCTTGTCCAATATGTCATTGCCAAAATTTTCTTCCCAGTCTGTAGGTTCTCTTTTCACTCTTTTGGTGAAATCTCTTGAGGTGCATAAATGTTTAATTTTTAGGAGGTCCCAGAAGTCTAGTTTGTCTTCTGCTGTTTGTGCATTTTCAGTTGTGTTTGATAGTGTATTTAAAGCCATGTATTAGGGCTCTAAGTTTGCGCCTATTTTTTCTTTGATGCTTTTTATGGTTTTAGGTTTTACATTTAGGGCTTTGATCTATCTTGAGTTAGTTTTTGTATATGATGAAAGATACGGATCCTGATTCATTTTTCTGTAAGTGGATATCCAGTTTTGCCAGCACCCTTTGTTAAAGAGACTATCTCTTCATCATTTAATGGGTCTGATGGTTAAAGTTGTATGTTATCTTGTCTGGGCAGTGGTTCTCAGTGATTTAGCAGTTACGATATAATCATTCCCCATGATGAGAGCTTATATAATGTAATCATCTTCTTTTGGTTACCTAGTGCTGCTCTGACAGTAATATACCACAAATGGGTTGACTTTAACAAACAGGAGTTTATTCTCTTACAGTTTTGCAGGCTAGTAGTCCAAGTTCAAAGTGCCAGGCTGTAGGGGCTGGGTGAAAGCCCCTTGACCTTGGGCTTCAGCTCTGCATCTTGCTTGCAGCCCATTGAAACTAGAGTAATCTTTTCACTCAGGCAGCTGCTGGCTGCTGAGGCTGACAAACCCAAGGTCGACAAGTAAAAAAGCACAGTCCCTGATATTACCAAACCACATATCAGGCCATTGATTCAAGTCCATTAAAACTCTCAAGATCAGTAGAGCATGGCAGCTTATTGAATAAAGACTTGGCTACAAGGGTCCAAACATGCCAAAAAGCTGGAGACCGTTCCCAAAGCTTCTCCTTACATACGGGAAGCAGACCACATCCCTAAGGCAGCTGCTCACCTCCTTACAGTAGATTCCACCATGGAGTTGATTACCAGTCTCATCATGGGGAATACTACATCCAGCTGCCCAGCCACTCAGCCAAGCCCAGCCAAGTTGACACATAACTTTAACTACCACACACCTCTATAATGAGATCTGTTGTGAGTGGTCAGTTGGTTGAAAGGGATTTTCCCTGGGGGTGTGGCCTGCTTCCAATATACATGGATGTGCTAGCAAAGATTTTTGACTTTCTGCTGGATCTTGGTCTTGCATCTGGCTCATCATCATCTGTATTTCCTGGACTTGAGCCACTGGCTTGCTGTGTTGCCTGCCGATCTTGAGATTACTGCCTTCATAGCCTGTGAGCTGAAAGTCTGCCATTTTACCTACTGATCTTGAATTTGTCAGCCATCAAAGCCACCAGTCTGCTACTGCCTGCCGATCTTCAGTTCATTAGCCCCTGCAGCTATGTGAGTCTACAAGTGTGTAAGTCATTTCCTTGAGATAAATTTATACGTACATACATACATATATGCTCTAAATATAAGCTTCACTGGTTTTGCTTCTGTAGAAAACCCAGGCTAAGTCATTTGGTACCAGGAGTGATTCTAGAGAAAGAAAATCATAAAGATGAGTTGTCTAAATTGGCTCTCAAGTTTGACTAGTCATAAGTCACTAATGACTCTGCCTCTATTAGTAAAGAGGGCACTGCTAATCCATGGTGTGAGGTGGCAATATTAATACACAAAATAGTACCACCAAGTATTGGTGAGAACTGAGGCTCTGAGTGATCGCATGTTTGATATCTTTCTGCAGTTTTGTCAGAATGAAGAATATAAAGAAACTGGTTGGTTGGTCCTACTTAACACTAGACAAAGTGGAGAAAGAATGAGATGAGCTCAGGGCTTCATCGTCACAGGCTAAGTGCCACATAAAAGGCCTCAATATTTCCAATTGTGCCCTAAAAGAAAGCCTTATGTCTTTTAGTAACAGATATTGCTGAAAACCAAATCTGGTGTCTTATCATAAGAGTAGATGAATGATAATGCCAGTTGAATTGCCAACCTCAAATGGTGTCTGAAGTTAAAGTGAGGGCATTGATTGGGAGGAAATGGGATCCTGAAACTTGAGATAGAGACATATGGGCAGATAATCAGGAAGCTGGGGACATTGAGCCCCTAAATTCTGCTGAATCACTCCTGCCAGCAGAACCAGCCCTCTCATCCCCATATGATGAGGCTAACCCAGCTGTGCCTGCTGAATCATTGTCTGAAAAGGGGTGGTACCTGTGGCATTGCCCGAGGCAGATGCCTTACAAGACATTGCTGAATGTTCCCAGGGACTACCTGTACCACCAATTTTTGCTTTTAGACCTACAACTAGGCTTAAGTCCCAAAGAGTCTCAAAGGTGAAGTACAAAGTGTGACATAGGAAGAGGTACGCTATGCTCCAGAAGAACTGCTTGATTTTTCTAATATGTACAAACAGAAACCTAGAGAATATATGTGGGAATGGCTATTAAGGGTGTGGGATAATGGTGCAAGGAACATAACATTGGAACAGTCTGAGTTTATTGATTTGAGCCCACTACTAAGATTCTTCATTCAGTGTTTCAGCTTGAGAGGTTAGGAAAGAATCTAATAGTTTCTTTGGTTGGTTTACTGAAGCATGGATTATGTAGTTGCCTACACTAAGTCAAATTGAAGTACTAACCTACCTTAGTATAATGTAGAAGGCGGCTTAGGGAAATAGGCATGTTAGAATGCATTTATCAGATTAGACCCATAAATCCCACACATGAGGTGCCCCGAGGACATACCTTTTACCACAATGGTGAGGAACAAATTTGTAAAGGGAGCCCAAGTGTCCCTAAGACCGCTGTGATTACTATTTTACATAAGCCACATTTGACACTGGGAACTGCCCTAATGGAATTAAGACACCTAACTACAATGGGACTGATTGGACCTTATGGTGGTAGAGTCCAAGTGGCAGCACAACAAAGATAAGGTGGGTGTGCTTACTATAATGGACTTAACGGCATTTGCTATTTAGTCATGGTGTCCCTCGGAGTGAAATAGATGGGAAATACACTGAATATTTGCTTGCTCTGTACAATTGGAAGAACTCTAGGTCAAATGAATAGCAGTCTAACTTGAATCGCCAGAATAGAAAGTCACGGCCCCACAATCAATTCCCAGACTTGAGCCAGTTTACAAACCCACAATGCCTTGAATGAAGGGCAGTCTGGGTCTGCCAAAAATGTATACTGTTACTCTTTCTCCCAGCCTTCCCCAAAGGGATCTGTGGCCTTTTATGACAGTGACTATTCATTGGGAAAAGGAAATAATCAGACTTTTGGGGGATTACTGGATACTGGCTCTGAATTGACACTAATTCCAAGAGACTCAAAACATCACCGTGGTCCACCAGTCAGAGTGGGAATGTATGAGGTCAAGTTATTAATGAAGTCTTAACTCAAGTCCATCCTACTGGACCCAGCGGGTCCCTGAGCCCATCCTTTCGTGATTTGCGAGTTCCAGAATGCATAATTGAAATAGATATACTCAGCAAGTGGCATACCTCTCACATTCAATACCCTCACATGTGGAGTAAGGGCTGTTATGGTAGGAAAAGCCAAGGGGAAGCCATTGGAACTGCCTTTACCTAGGAAAATAGTAAACTGAAAGCAATACTGCATTCCTCGAGGGATTGCGGAGAGATCAGTGCCACCATCAAGGAGTCGAAAGATGCAGGGATGGTGATTCGTACCACATCCCCATTTAACTCACCTATTTGGCCTGTGCAAAAAAACAGATGGATCTTGGAGAATGACCATGGCTTATCATAAACTTAACCAGGTGGTGACTCCAGTTGCAGCTGCTGTTCCAGATGTGGTTTCATTGCTTGAGTAAATTAATACATCTCTTGATATCTGGCATGCAGCTGTTGAGCTGGCCCATGCCTTTTTCTCAATTCCAGCTTTGAAGGATCATCAGAAGCAGTTTACCTTCAGCTTGCAAGGCCAGCAGTACACTTTCACTGTCTTACATTAGGGGTACATCAACTCTTCACCACTATGTCATAATTTAATCTTCAGGGACCTTGATCGTCTTTCCCTTCCACAGGACATCACACTGGCCCATTACATTGATGACATTATGCTCATCAGACCTAGTAAGGAAGAAGTATCAATGACTCTAGACTTATTGGTGAGACATTTGCATGCTGCAAAGTGGGAAAATAACCAAATAAAAATTCTGGCTTCCACCTCTGAAGTTTCTAAGGATCCAGCTGTGTGGGGCATGTCAAGATATTCCTACTGAAATGAAAGATAAGTTATTGTGTCTGGTCCTTCCCACTACAATAAAGGAGGTGCAGTGTCTGGTGGGCCTCTTTGGATTTTGGAGGCCACATATCCCTCATGTGAGTGTGCTATTCCAGTCTATTTATCAAGTGACTAAAGCAGCAGCTAGTTTTGAGTGGGGCCCAGAACAAGAGAAGGCTTTGCAACAGGTTCAGGCTGCTGTGCAAGCTGCTCTGCCACTTGGGCCATAAGATCCAGCTGATCCAATGGTGCTTGAAGTATCAGTGGCAGATAGAAATGCTGTTTGGAGTGTTTTGGAGGCCCCTATTGGTGAATCACCATACAGATCCTTAGGATTTTGGAGCAAAGCCCTGCCATCCTCTGCAAATAACTGCTCTCCTTTTGAGAAAAGCTTTTGGCTCATTACTGGGTCTTGGTAGAGACTGAATGCCTAACCATAGGCCACCAAGTCACCATGTGGCCTTAGTTGCCCATCATAAACTGGGTGTTGTCTGACCCACAGATTCATAAAGTTGGACATGCACAGCAGCACTCCATCATTAAATGGAAATGGTATATGAGAGAGTGGGTTCAGGTAGGACCTGAAGGCACAAATAAATTGTATGAAGTGGCCCAAATGCTTATGGTCTCCACTGCAGTCACATTCCCTCTCACAGTCTGTACCTGTGGCCTCATAGAGAGTTCCTTATGATCAGTTGGCTGAGGAAAATTCATGCCTGGTTTACAGATCCAGGTACAACTCAAAAGTGGACAGCAGCAGCACTGCAGCCCCTTTCTGGGACCTCCCTGAAATCTATCCAGTGGGGAGAAGTTCAAGCAGCACATCTGGCTGTTCACTTTGCTTGGAAGAAGAAATGGTCAGATGTGACCATACTAATTCATGGGGTGTGCCAGTGATCTGGCCAGATGGTCAGGGACTTGGAAGAAACATGATTGGAAGAGGTATGTGGATAGACCTCTGAATGGGCCAAAGACATGAATATATCCATGTCTCATGTGAATGCTCACCAAAGGGTGACCTCAGCAGAGGAAGATTTTAACAATAAAGTGGATAGGATGACACAGTCTGTGGAAACCAGTCATCCTCTTTCCTTGGCCACTCCTCTCATTGCCAAATGGAATCATGAACAAAGTGGTCATGGTGGCAGGGATGGAATTTATGCATGGGCTCAGCAACATGGACTTCCACTCACCAAAGCCAACTTGGCTACAGCTACTGCTGACTGCCCAGTCTGCCAGCAACAGAAACCAACACTGAATCCACAGTATGGAACCATTCCTCAGGGCAGCCAGCCAGCCAGCAACCTGGTGGCAGGTTGATTACACTGGACCACTTCCATCATAGAAAGGGGAGTGTTTTGTTCTTACTGGAATAAACACTTACTCTGGATATGGATTTGCCTTCCCTGCACCCAGTCCTTCTGCCAAAAATACCATCCATGGACTTACAGAATATCTTATCAAAGATTAGCATTGCCACTACTGCTCTTTTTTTGGTTGACATTTGCTTGGTATGTTTTTCCATCCTTTGATTTTTAGCTTATTTTTGTCTTTATGTCTAAGGTGTATCTATTGTAGAGAATATATTGATGGCTTATGTTTTCTTATGCAGTCTGTCACTCTTTATCTCTTGACTAGTGCATTTAATCCATTTATATTCAGGGTAATTATCGATAGGTACAGATTTGCTGCTGTCATTTTGCTGGCTTGTGTGTGTGTTTGTAGGGGAGGGTGCTGATGATTTCTTTGTTCCACATATTTTTCTGTGCTTTAAAATATTCACAGATTTTATCATTTCCTCTGTTGCTGTTGTTTTATTGGTACTGAATCTTTATGATTTTCTTCACTTTTATTTTGGTGAGAAGGTTTATTAATTTTCTTTGAGGTTACCCAGTGGTTTATCATTATGTTCCCAAAATTAAAACAGTCTACTTTATCTTGTTATCATCTTGACTTCCTCTCCATTTTGAAGTTCAATAACTATACCCACTCTGAGGGATAAGGGGGGGGGGGGGGGCGACAGAAGGAGAGGAAGATAAAATAGAAAAGGAAAAAGGGGGGAGAAGAGGGAAGAACTAAGAAGAAAGGGAGAAAGAAGTGGCACAACACTGGCTGGGGGCGGGGGGTGTTGACCAGCTGCTGGTGGGAGAGGCAGGGGAGGCTGCACCTCTGGTCACTGGGAGGTTTTGCAGGGTAGGAGGGAGATCACATCTCTCTGCTCACCAATCACTGATGTGGCTGCTGGTGCAGTCCTGGGTGAGCAGAGCTGGTTATGTTTCCTACCCTGATCAGAATGCTTCTTGCAATCATTGAAAATGGCAACACAGTGCCAGGCCCTTTGGCAATTCACAACTCTATATGCCTCCTTATTCACTGTTCAGCTCAGTCTCTTACTCTGATTGGTATTTGGTCTACTTTATCTTTTCTTTTGAAACTCTGGGTTCCAGGATTGTCCATACCAGTTTCACTTGTTTTCTTGGGTCTTTGTGGTAGAGACTTTGTTTCTTGGGTCTTGGTAGGGACTGAACGCCTAACCATGGGCCACCAAGTCACCATGTGGCCTTAGTTGTCGTAGAGGGTCTAGATGTTTATCTGCCTAATTTGCCATCTTAGCAGCCATCCTTTCTGATATTTCAAAAGAAAGAAAAAAAAGTGTTTGGATATGTGGTAGTTAAGGTTGTGTATCAACTTGGCTAGGCTTGGTTTTGAGTGGCTGGGCAGCTGGATGTAGTGGTTCCCCACAATGACACTGGTAATCAACTCCACGGTGGAATCTGCAGTGAGCAACTGAGCAGCTGCTTCAGTGATACGGTCTGCTTCCAGTATATAAGAAGCTTTGAGAAAGGTCTCAGCTTCTTGGCACATCTGGATCCTGCATTTGGCCGAGTCTTCATCTCAGTGGCCTGCCATGTTATCTGCCAATCTTGAGACTGTTTCTGGACTTGAACTAGTGGTCTGTCCTGTTGCTTGATAATTTTGGCACTGTGCCATTTTACTTGTCGACCTTGGGTGTGTCAGCCTCAGCAGCCAGCAGCTGTCTGAATTAAGAGACGCCTCTATCTTCAGTGGGCCAAGAGCAAGAGGCTGAGCTGAAGTCCAGGTCAAGGGACTTTCACCCAGACCCTAGAGCTGACACTTTGAACTCAGACTTCTAGCCCCCTACATTGTAAGAGAATAAATCCCCATTGTCAAAGCCATTTTAGAGCAGCACTAGAGGATCAAAACAGGAAGTCTTGCCAACTAGCCTTTGACAAATTCTTTTCAATTCAACTCTGTGTTTGTGTGTTGTTGTTGTTAGGTGCCATCAAGTTGGCTCTGACTCATAATGACCCTAGGTACAACAGAATGAAACACTGCCTGGTGCTGTGCCAGCCTCACAATACTTGCCATACCTGAGCCCATTGTTGCAGCCACTGTGTCAATCCATCTCGTTGAAGGCCTTCCCATTTTTCATTGACCCTCTACTTTACCAAGCATGATATCCTTCTCCAGGGAATGGCCCTTTCTGACAACATGACCAAAGTAGGTCAAATGAAGTCTGGCCATTCTTGCTTCCAAGGACCATTCTGGTGACACTTCTTCCAGGACAGATTTGTTAGTTCTTCTGGCAGTCCATGGTACTTTCAGTATTCTTCACCAACACCACAATTCAAAAGCATCAACTCTTCTTTGGTCTTCCTTATTCATTGTCCAGCTCTCAAATACATACGAGGCAATTGAAAATACCGTGGCTTGGGCTGGGCACACCTTAGTCTTCAAAGAGACATCTTTGCTCTTCAGCACTTGAAAGAGGTCTTTTGCAGCAGAATTACCCAGTGCAATGTATCTTTTGATGTCTTGACTGCTGCTTCCTTTGGTTTTGTTTGTAGAACCAAGTAATATGAAGTCCTTGAAAACTTCAATCTTCTCCTCATCCATCATGAAGCTGTTTATTGGAGCAGTTGTGAGGATTTTTGTTTTCTTTATATTGAGTTGTAATCCATACTGCTGACTGTAGTCTTTGATCTTCATCAGTAAGTGCTTCAAGTCATCCTTACTTTCAGCAAACAAAGTTTGTCTTAAGCATATCGCAGGTTGTTAATGAGTTTTCCTCCTATCCTGATGCCACATTGTTTTCTGAGTCCAGCTTCTCTGATTATTTGCTCAGCATACAGATTGAATAAGTATGGTGAAAGGCTACAACCCTTCTTGATTTTAAACCATGCAGTATTCCCTTGTTCTGTTCAAACAACAGCCTCCTGGTCTATGTACACGTTCCTCATGAGCACAATTAATTGTTCTGGAATTCCCATTCTTCTCATTGTTATCCATAATTTGTTATGATCCACACAGTTGAATGCTTTTGCATAGTCAATAAAACACAAGTAAACATCTTTCTTCTTTGCTTTCAGCTAAGATCCATCTGATATCAGCAATGATATCCCTCATTCCACATCCTCTTCTGAATCCAGCTTACATTTCTAGAAGTTCTCTGTCAATATACTGCTGCAACCATTTTTGAATTATCTTCAGCAAGATTTTACTTGCATGTGATATTAATAATATTGTTCAATAATTTCCATATTCTGTGGGATCACCTTTCTTTGGAATGGGTACAAATATGAATCTCTTCCAGTCAGTTGGCCAGGTAGCTGTTTTCCAAATTTCTTGGCATAGACAAGTGAGTGCCTCCAGAGTGGCATCCCATTTGTTGAAACATATCAATGGGTATTCCTGGAGCCTTGTTCTTCAATTCCTTCAGTGCAGCTTTGACTTATTTCAATACCATTGGTTCTTGATCAGATGCCACTTCTTGAAATAGATGACCATCAACCAATTCTTTTTGGTACAGTGACTCTGTGTATTCTTTCCATCTTCTTTTGATGTTTCCTGCTTCCTTTAATATTTTGCCTGTATAATCTTTCAGTACTGCAACTCAAGGCTTGAATTTTTTCCTCAGTTCTTTCAGCTTGAGAAATGCCAATTGTGTTCTTCCCTTTTGGTTTTCTAACTCCAGGCCTTTGCACATTTCATTATAATAATAGACTTTGTCTTCTCGAGCTGCTCTTTGAATTCTACTGTTCAGCTCTTTTATCTTGTTGGTTCTTCTGTTTACTTTAGCTATTCTCCAAGGGCAAGTTTCAATCTCTTCTGACATCCATTTTGGCCTTTTCTTCCTTTCTTTTTAATGACCTTTTGCTTTCTTCTTATGTTCTTGATGTCATCCCACAGTTCCTCTGGTTTTCAGTCATTGGTGTTCTGTCCATCAAATCTATTCTTTAGGTGGTCCTAAGTTCAGGAGGGATATAATCATCAAGGTCATATTTTGGCTCCTGTGGATTTGTTTTGTCTTCAGCCTCAACTTGAACTTGCGTATGAGCAGTTGATGGTCTGTTCCACAATCAGCTCCTGGCCTTGTTTTGGCTGAAGATACTGAGCTTCTGCATCACCTCTTTCTACAGGTGTAGTCAATCTGATTCCCATGTACTCCATCTAGTGAAGTCCAGTGTATAGCAGCCATTTATGTTGTTGAATAAAGGTATTTGCAATGAGTAAGTTGTTGATCTTGCAAAATTCTATCATGTGATCTTCAGTGTTAATTTCTATCACCAAGGCCATATTTTCCAACTATCAGTGATTTCTTCTTTGTTTCCAACTTTTGCATTCCAATCACCAGTGATAATCAACACATCTTAATTACATGTTTGGTCAATTTCAGACTGCAGAAGTTGGTAAAAATCTTCTATTTCCTCATCTTTGGCTTTGGTGGTTGGTGTGTAAGTTTGAATAATAGTCTTATCAACTGGACTTCCTTGTAGGTGTATGGATATTATCCCACGATGGACAGCATTGTACTTCAGGATAGGTCTTGAAACATCCTTTGTGATGATGAATCCCAC
The DNA here is from genome assembly GCF_000298275.1 of Orycteropus afer afer. Classification (NCBI taxonomy): domain Eukaryota; kingdom Metazoa; phylum Chordata; class Mammalia; order Tubulidentata; family Orycteropodidae; genus Orycteropus; species Orycteropus afer. The sequence goes on from NW_006921732.1 coordinate 5,776,688, forward strand.
ACCATTCCTGTTTGTCATTCCTGACATAGTAGATCATATGGTTGTCTGATTCAAAAATGGCCAAAACCAGTCCATTTCATCTCACTAATGCCTAGGATATTGATCGTTATACATTCCATTTCATTTTTGACAACTTCCAATTTTTCTAGATTCATACTTCATACATTCCATGTTCCAGTATTAATGGATGTTTGCAGCTGTTTCTTCTCATTTGAGTCATGCCACATCAGCATATGGAGGATCCAAAAGCTTTACTCCATCTGTGTCATTAAGGTAGGCTTTACTCTGAGGAGGCAGCTCTTCCTCAGTCATATTTTAAGTGCCTTCCAACCTGAGGGGCTCATCTTCCGGCATTATATCGGACAATGTTTCAAGGCTATTCATAAATTTTCCAGTAATGTGTGAAACAGCATTTCACTGCTATTCATAAGGCTTTCACTGGCCAGTTCTTTGAGAAGTGGATGCTTCCCCTTTTTAATTCACAGTCAATTTGCACTATTAACTTAGGGTAAACTTGTTACAGTTAACCAAAGCCTACAGGTCTTTCTCATATAAACTTTTGTTAAGTCAATCCTCAACTGCTGTAAATTAATTGGCTTTTGTAATTGGCACTTGTAATTTATCTCTTCCTGTTAGATTTCATCTTTTGGTTCCAAGCCCCCATTTCTTTCTAAATGGAAAGCACTAGGCCCAGAAGAGTCTCTGGGAGGTGCATATGGTGAAGTTCTTGGCTGCTAATTGAAAGGTTGGAGGTTCGGGTCCATCTAGAGACACCCTGGAAGTCCTAGCCATCTACTTATGAAAAAATCAGCCACTGAAAACCCTGTGGAGTATAGTTCTGATACACATGGGGACCTGAGTTAGAACTGACTCAATGGCAAACTTTTTTTTTTTCTTAAGGCTCAGTAGAGGGAGCTCTACCAGCCCCATCCCTGAGGAAGTGGAGTTGGGTGGGCCTGGAAGAGCTTGATTAGTTATCCACTGCTGCTTCCTAGCTCAGGGAGAAGGGATAGGCACCTGCTGGGGAAAGTTTTTGATCTTTTCATCTGAAAACAAACAGCAGTATTCTAGCACCTCCAGGAAACAGGCATGTTGGCAGGTTAAGGGGTTGGTTAGCACCGGAGGCCAAGGGGGCCCAGGTCTGAGTCAGTGAGTCTGGCAGGGACAGATGACTAGGCCCTGGACTGGCTCCACAAGTACTTGGTCACTAAGGCATGTGGGCAATGCCGTTCTGCATTTGTAATGACTCTACTTCTATTTTTTCTGCACACTGCATCCCCTGCATTGTGCTGAACATAACTGCCTACATTTTCATTCAATCCCTGCGATAAAATCTGGTCTAGTGATCTTGATAGTCTGGATCAGATTTAGCTGGGAATGCTTTGAAAAAACAGGAAACCTCAGGCCTTATCTCCATAGATTTTGATTGAAGAGGAATGGAGTCAGGAAACTTATATTTCAAAAGCTTTCCCAGTGACTCAATGCATAGCCATGTTGGGAGCTCCTGTTTTCATTATCACTAATATGCCTCACTTGATTGCTTGCTCCTGGAGAAGAGCACTTCAGTCTGATTCAACTTCTTTCTAGAGTGTGGTATGGTAGAGACCCTAGAATTAAGGTTCAAGTGCATGAAAGGTGCCAGAAAGCCAAAATGTCTAGTACTGAGTCCTGTAGCTTTCCGAAGGGCAGGCAAGGAGTCTCTGGAGCCTTGATGGACTCACCAGGGAGAGGGCTCAGCCCAGGGCACTCTGCTCACAGAGGTACGGGGGCATTGTGAAATCATCACTGTGGGTGCCCAGCAAGGTGGAGACCCTGGGCATTTGTGGAATGCAGCCCAAATTTACCTAGCCTTCATCTCATTATTATTCACAAAAAATCTTAAGTTTTTAGACACAGACTTAGTTGAGAAAAATGTTCCTGGGTAATAGAAATACTTTTTAAACAGCTTGTCAGGGATAAAGCAGGGAAAAGAGCATACGAGGATCTTCACACAATGCCCACAAGACTGGACATTTATACCCATCCAGTCTCATCTTCCCGCTGTTCCCTCTTCCAGTAGCTTTAATTTCTATCACTTGGGACTGGACATTCACGCCCATCCAATGTCATATTCCCATTGTTCCCTCTTCCAGCAGCTTTAGTTTCTATCACTTAGACAGGAGATTGCTGTCCTGGAGTATAGGGCATGGGGCTTTGATCCACCACTTACTGTCTATGTGCTGAGATCTGGTGATGAGGGGCAGGGCTCAGACATGCTACCACCATTTTAATTCATCTCATGAACATAAGTAACATCAGAGCTGCAAGCATCCTTTTTCCAGACGGAGAAAATGTGCTGAGGGGGGAGGCACTAGGCCATAGGTTCACTGGGAGCCAGACACTGAGCCTAGGGCTCTTCTACTCCACCACACTGCAGGATCAAAACACTCAAGATTATTACTCTTTGGAATAGGTTTTTGAATGCAAAACAATAAAGGGATACAATCTTCTTTTATTCCACAAGATTAAACAATTGCCCCAGCACCATTTAATGAAGAACTAGTAATTTCTCTACTGATCTGTAACACCACCTGTCATAAGTGTGGTCAGAGGAAGACACACCAGGACCAAAAGTAGCTACAGGGAGCACAGGAGAAACTTTCATACTGGTTCCTCATGGGAAGGGAATGCCCACCTCAGCAAGTGAGCAGAGACCAGATGTCCTGCTGGCAGGAATTTTATAGACCAGATTTATACCAGGAATGTACTTCTAACCTCTAAAGTCCCCTGTAGCCCTGGAATCTCAAGTGGCACCAAGTAACAGATTCCTGGGTCAATGGATAGCTCCAGACTGTTGGGCTCCAAGCATCATTCCACAGCCCCAGCTGCCCTCTGGGCCATGGCTTCAACATCTTCGGTCCTCTGGGTTAACCACCTGCTGCTCCCCAGAGCTGGAGAGCTCTGAAAAGCTGTGTGCTCCTGCATATTTTACAGAATGCCCCAGGTGCAGGGTTTTAAACTTGGGTAAGGTGCTAGGAAGCAATCAGAGACCTTTCACATGCATTCTTATTTGTGGAGGGAGTGGCTGCTACCTGACTCCACCAGTGCAGCATCAACAGGAGCTTTCTTGGGGGTCTGGGAAGCTATGACAGACCCCAGCATGCAAGACTGTGAGAGCTTAGGACAACTGCCAGGAGATGAGGGTGAGGAGACCAGTCTCAGTGGCTGTTGATTGGGGCACTTTGTCCGTCCTCAATTCTTAGGGGCAAGGATGTAGAAAGTGGGCTCAGCACTTCACAAACTGGTGTGTGACCTCGTAGATTCCCACTGACTCCCGAGCCTTTTCATCATAATCAGTCCAGTCCTGTGAAATAAAATGGCAATGTTAAATTCATGAGGTAGCCTGGGTCAGTGCAGGGAATAGAGAACTGGGATGCAAAAGGCCCAGTTCAGGATATGACTCTGATATTCATGAATATGTGTGATCTAGAACAGAGCTAGACAGCTCAGATCTATACTCCAGCTCTTCCAGTTTTATGACTTTAGGCAAGTTACTTAACTCCTCTGAACCTTGGTTTTTTACATAGGGCCCAGCACATATAAGAGCTCAATAAACACTCTCTTTTTAGGTGCTAAGTAAATTGAAGTTTGTGTCCTTCTGTCCTTCCAGGCTTGAGCACAAAGCTTCCTTCTCTGCATGGCAGTAACATGTCCTACAGTATGTGTATCTGGCAGGCTCCAAGAGTCAGCTTTCCAACAATGAGCCTTGCTTGCTAAAAAGATAATTCAACCAGCTCCCTATACCACCTTGTAAAGCCCCTAACACCCATACCTTCTCCTGCAGGTTAATGTCACTGAAGATTGTCCCTGACTCCACACCCTCGGCAGCAAACCCAGCCTGTAGATAACAGAAAGGCAGTGGTTAGCCTGAGGGAAAGGAGGCACTGGGGTGGCACATAAAGGCTGGCCAGGGAGCTACCCCTTCTTGCAATACCTTTGGGATCAGAGGACAGCGATGCAGTGTGGACAGCTGTTTTAGAGTAACTGCTGAGCTTCCAGGGCCTGAGGGCCAGGGTAAAACCCTTCTACTCTCTGATTTGCTGAAGGACTCAGGCATGCCATTCCTTTCTCTGGATCTTCCTCTTTTTTAAAAAAATGAAACATCATGACAATACTAGCTCTGCCTATATCACAGATGTGCTGTGAGGTGAATGTGCTGTACTAGTAAAGTGGGACAAGTACTGACTCGAGAAAAGCAGTGACCTGGGGCTCAAATTATAGCTCCACTGCTATGTAACCCTGGGCAAGTCACATGATCTCTGAGGGTCTTTCCTCATCTGAAAAAAAACAGGATAAATAACTTCATAGGGTTACTGTGTGGTAACACGTAAAAGTGACGGGCATGGTGCCCAGCGTCTAGGAGGCACTTAAAAATGACAGTTATTATTAATCCTTAGAAAGGAGAATCTCTGCTCTGTGGTCTCAGTAGGAAGCAAAGTTCTGCTGTCACTTCCTAGATCCCCTCCCCAAAAGACACAGGTCCCCCAGGAAGACACACCCACCTGAGGCTGGAAGTCAACTGGTTCAAGACCCCGACACTCAAACTCTACTATCGTCTTGAAGTTCTCACTATCTTCAGCCTGAAAGGAAAGTGTGTTGAAGAGGTGGGCCCCAGCTGGGCCCTCAGGATGACACCGAAGCACCTGCTCCCATGAGACCTTCTGTGGACATGGATGCCAAGTGTGGACTATGGGGTCAGACCGCCTGGCTGGGAGGTCAAGCTCAGCCTCTATTCCCCTCTGGGCCTAAGATTCTTCAACTGTCAAATGGAGCTAAGGAAGTCCCTACAGGTTGATTGTGAGAATCTGAAATACTATGTAAAGTAGCTAGTGCAGCTAGTACAATGCTATGTTCAATTAGTGATATACAGACTTATTAATACCAAAAATACAAGTAAGAAAGCTAAGCTGTGAAGTCTCCAGATCGTCTAAATAGTCCCAAGACACTTAACCAATGACTTTGCTAACTAACCATCTGCCATGCTGTGAGGGCAGAGGGCTGGCCTAAAAAGCCTCTGCAGCACACAACGTGTACGAAGGGGACACCTGCGAGGGGGTGGTATGGGCAGGAAATTCATGCCTACCTGACCCATAGGCTCAGGACCCCAACCACCAGCCCACACATTGACTTTGCTTCTAGCAATCACTGTAAACTCATTCCCTGCACACCATCCACATCTCCAGCATTGATAAGGCACTTCTCTGTTGGGTCCTGGTTTGTTTTTTGTTTGATGGTCTGGCCCTTCCACTAGATCATGATTTCCCTGAGGGAAAATCCTCATTTGATTTCCCTCTTTAAATTTCCAGACAAAGCAGAGACATTTTAAAGAAATACCAGACAAGAATGGATGGATACAAATTAACTGCTCTTTTAAACAAACAAACAGACCCAAAGCCCAAGTCCCCTCTCTCTACTTTGGGCCAATTTGTTACAAATGTTATGGATTAAATTGTGTCCCCTAAAGACATGTGTTGTATGTGAATCCTACCCCTATACCTAGGGTTATAATCCCATTTGGGAATGAGTTTTCTTTGCTATGTTAATGAGGCAGTGTTAGTGTAGAATGTTTCTTAAATCAGTCTCTTTTGAGATATAAAAGCACAGATTAAGCCAGCAAGCATGCCCAAATAGAGGGGAAGATATATATCACATGACCACCAAGGGACCTAAGAATAGAAGCTGAAGAGACAAGGACCTTCCCCAACAGTCTCCTGAACTGTTAGAAAATAAACTTCTGTTCATTAAAGCCACCCACTTTCTGGTATTTCTGTTATGTTGTTGTTGTTGTTATGTGCCGTCGAGTCGGCCCCGACTCATAGCAACCCCTCCTTGGGTTTCCGAGGCAGTATCACTACGGAAGTAGGATTGCCCAACCTTCCTTCCGAGGAGTGGCTGGTGGGTTTGAACCGCCAGCCTTCTAGTTAGCAGTCAAGTGCCTTAGCCACTATGCTACCAGAGCTCCTATTTCTGTTATAGCCACACTAAATGACTAAAACACACAGTAGTACACAACGACCTAATAACAGAGAGTATCAAAAATGGAAGCACCATTCAAAGGACTGGCCCATCCATGGTTTGAGAAGACTTGCTAGTCCCTTAAGATGTAGACAAGGCAAGTATTCTCAACCATGGAAACTGAGCAGCCAGGCTGGGTCAGAGGCCCCAGTATTTATAAGACACTGCAACAGTCTGTTTATGAAGTCTTCCCCCTACCAGGTAGTCAGTGATGGTGAACAAATGGCTGGTAAAGTGAATTAATGACTCAATGAGTGAGTAAATGAAAGAATTAATGAATACATGTCCCATGATAGGTCACTCTGATGTGGATATAACTCTAGGACCAGGCCTCCCACCTTAGATTTGATTCCACCATGCCTGCCACTATAATAGGAAACTTACATTGTAAGATTTGATGGTGCTGCTCAAAATCTCTGAAACATAAAAAAGATGACAAAGTTGAGTCCATTCCATGGCTCTACCTAGGTGCCCAGATGTGGTTCTGGGAAGGAGGGCGTTCCCTGAACAGACCACAGCACCTCAGGCCTGGATCCACTCACAGGTAGCATGAGCCTGCTTTTGGTCTGGTACTAGGAAACAAGGGGCCAATCTGGATGAGCTTGGTGTTCACAGCCTGACCTACCGATGGAATTTTCCCGAGAGCACAGCTTGCACTTCTGGACCATGGATGCGCTGCCACGGCCTCCTTTAAGTGCCACACTGTCCTGGCAAAGGGCAAACAGAACCTCTGGTAACGTATCAATTAGACACAAGAGTCCTGAGATTGAATCCCACCATTCAGTGTTCAAATGAAGACATAGTCATGATCCAGAGAGGGTATGTGACTTGCCAGGACAAGAATCCTAGAGAGGTTTCTTGAGACTGAAGAAAGGGTTTCCCAGATTCTGAATTCTGCCTCACATTCCAAAGATGCCTGTTGCTACCACTATACCACACTGATGACTGCCATCCCCAAACTGTAAAAGCAGGGTCCAGAAGGCCAGAGAAACTGGGGCTAACAGTTCTGTAAATCCTTGCTCAGAGGTGTAAGTATGGTGGGGTGTGTGTGTGTATACAGTGAAGGGAAGAGCAATTACCATCAAACGGATGTACTGCCACTTCTCTGACACCTCACCACAGTTGCCACATTTCATCTTGGGAAGAGAAAAGAGTATTAGTCAACAGCCACTCAACTGGCAGAGACAGAGGGAAGGATAAGAACAGTGTGAGGGTGGGCAGGCTCATAACCCACTTTCCTGTCAGCAATCTCACCTTATCCTTAGCAACCAGCCCCAACAAGGTCGTAATAACCTGGATTCCTCTGGACAAAGAACGGACAAAGCTGTTTCTCATGCTGTTGTGTCCATTCTCCTCTAAGAACTGCCCAACTTAGGGATTCAAGGCTCATGTGGTACAGAATTGCCTTGAAAGGCCTCTCACCCACTCTGTTGGGTTAAGAGCTTCCTTTGTGTTCCCATAGCTTGTAAGTTTTTACCACTGTTTTTACCCTATTTCTCTGTCTCCTTCACTAGACTGTGCTTCTTGAGGCCAAAGAATACTGATTCCCCAAATAAAAGCTGGAACTTAGGCTTCAAAATAGTTGGAAATAAAGGTGGTTAGAGAAAATTTCCTGAAAGAGAGAGGGCTTTTGCTGGGTACTGAAGGAAAAGAACAGAAGTTCTTGGATCTGGCAGAGTGAAGGGCCTCCTACTGCTTGGATAAGATGGGGATCTCTGTGGACCATGCCACTAGGGTAGCAGATTTACAACCGTGCAGTGGAGGATAAGTTAAAGGGTTAAGCCATGCATAAAATTAAACAAATGATTTCACAATAAATAAAACCTAATCAAATTAAAGTGAAATTATTCACTTTACTAAATAATCACAAAGTCCCTTCAAGTAGCATTTTTGTGTGTACTTATAAAGACAATGAAATACTTCAAACCAAACCCCCTGCCATCAAGTCAATTCTGAGTCATTGGGTTTCCACAGTGGTAAATCTTTAGGAAGTAGATTTCCACATCTTCCTTCCTCAATTGGGCAATCTCCTGTAGTGATACCGCCTCCGAAACCCAAAGAGAGGTCACTATGAGTTGGATCCCACTGGATGGCAGTGAGTTTATTTTTGTTTGTCCTTCCTCGGAGCAGCTGGTGGGTTTGAACCATCAACCTTCTAGTTAGCAGTCAAATGCCTCAGGCACTAATCCACCAGAGCTCCTTAATGAGGGCGGAAAAAATTAACGGAGGCATTCCAGGACAAGGTCAATGAAAGATTAACCAATAAATTATTTAAAATAGAATGTAAAATTATAACCAGAAAATAATGAACATTTAATATGACTGGTTAAACATTTTTTATATTGCCAAGGAGAAAGCATCTGGCCTGCACAGTACTAACATCACCAGTACTCTCCTACAACTATCAGGATGGGACACCTTGCCTCGGGGCCCAGCCCCCTTACACCCCCGCTCCGAAACGGCTAAAACGCCTGTAGCCTCTCTGGATGCTCGTCTCTTCCCTGAGGGCCCCGCCCCTCTAGCTGCACCTTCAGGTACCACCGGAAGTCTTCGCCAACAGGCCGGAGGCTGGTGACGTTCTCCAGCGTAGCTTTGAGCTGCAGCGCAATTTTCTGAGGAGGGGCAGAGCGACCGCGTTAGACGCGCCTGCGCAGCCCCACACCCAGCTCCGATCCCTTGCTCAGCCCCGCCCTTCCAAGAATAAGCTCTGCTTCATCGTTGTCTCTCAGCACGAACCCACTCTTATTCCCCTTAAGGTGCGAGCTTCTGCCTTCCAGATCCTGGCCACCTCGCCCACCCTGCCCAGTGAGTGGTTCGCTTTTATCTCACCCCCATAGCCGCCCGGCACAGTTCAGCACTGGCTGCAGCCACTACTTTCCGGCTCGTCGTAAAAAGTGGGCGTAGCCTGCGCATCCGCAGCGCGGGGCCTCGAGCGTGCGTCAGGCGGTGACAGGGGCGGGCCCCGTGGGTAGGTGGGCTCAGGGCTGCCAGGGCTTCATTAACTGTTATTTTCCATTAGGTGAAATGAAACCTGTGGAGGTAAACTAAATCTTCAATTAACCGGTTCTCACATTTGCAGAAGCCTGCCCCCGGAAATCGGTAATTCCACGAGTATTTACTGAAAGCTGATTTTGTGCCTGCAGTAAGTCAGGGATACCTCAACGATCAGGACAGTCCCTGTCCAAAACCTCTGCCAGTTATCTTTCCTGGCTTTTAACTGCTCTGCTTTTCCATACCTTCTCTGCCGTGTCTCCGAGGCTTCTCAGATCATGTCGGTTTCCTCTGTCCAGAGGCCCAAAAAACAAAACAACCCACTGCCATCGAAGTGATTCCGACTCATCGTGACCCTACAGGACAGAGTAGAACTACCCCATAGGGTTTCCAAGGATGAGGGCAAAACAACATGGAATCTTTACGGAAGCAGTCTGCCTCATCGTTCTCCCCTAGGCCGGCTTCTGGGTTCGAACCATTGACCTTTTGGTTAGCAGTAGAATGCCTTAATCACTGAGTCATGTCATCAATGCTCCTTTGTCCAGAGGCTGCCTAGTAGATTTGGGGATGGGGGCCGCCTTCTCTAAACTGTACCTTTCCCAACTACCCTCAAGACCTGGTTTCTAGGCTCCTTACCACGTTTTTTTCATTGTGGTGCTCAAGACTGGACACTCCCGTTAGCTGACCCTTCTCTGGGCTCTCATCTTGCTTATCTTTCTATTATGTATCTACTGAACCTCATTCCTCTCATCCAGGACACTTCAAACTATACGGGAACTGTGGCCTTTGGTATTAGAAGGAATGGCCCCTTTTAGACTCTTACAGCTTTTTTGAAGCCCTTATTACCACTTCTTTAAAATTTGGAGTGCCTATTTTTTTATGTTATTTTATGCCTATTTTTTTTTACCACCACCAAATTACCTCTGGCCCAAATCCCTCCTCAATTTATAGTAGGAGGTGCATTGGCCATCAGGGAGTCAAGAACCCTGAGATCTCATGTCCCAGTTCTACCACTAACTTGCCTTATAGTCTTTGAAGAAGAGTGGAGTGGAAAAACACAGGCCTAGGAGTTGGAATTGGGGCCTTGTCACAAGTTGGCTCATCTGGACAGATAAGAATTTAAGACTAATCACTTCCCCTCACTCAGAGGCTTCCTTTCGGGCCCATAATCTGTTCAACCAGCGATGTTTTGCAAGAGTACCTACAGACCCACCTGCTGAATCAATTCCTGACACTATCTATACCAACTCAGTCTCAGTTTTTAATGACTTAGTATTCTGACTTTAAAGTGGATTATTGGAAAACTTTTCTGTGACTGGGGAATTTTATTACTTATTAATAGTTAAAATGTAGCAAACCAATTTCTCCCTTCATAACTAAAATAGCTACAGATGTATCTCTAAAAGATAATTAAAACACCATAGCATTTCACACCTAAAAAAATAACAGTACTTCATGAATATCATCAAATATCCAGTATTCAAATTTCCTTACTGGTGTCAATTTTACAGTTCTTTCCAAATCATGATCCAAGTAAGTTTCCAAACATTGTACTGACTGTTGTTATTATTAGGTGGTGTTGAGTTGGCTTCAACTCAGATAGCTACCTTGAGTGCAACAGAACAAATGCTTAAGTCCTTTATTGCAGCCACTGGGTCAATCCATCTTGTTGAGGGGTCTTCCCCTGTTTTGCTGGCCCTCTACTTTACCAAACATGTTACCCTTCTCCAGGGAATGGTTGCTTCTGACATGACCAAAATATGTGAGACAAAGTCTGGCCATTCTTGCTTCCAAGAAGCATTCCAGCTGCACTTCTTCCAGGACAGATTTGTTTGTTCTTCTGGCAGACATGGTATTTTCAGTATTCTTTGCCAACACCGTAATTTGAAGGCATCAGTTCTTTGGTCTTCCTTATTCACTGTCCAGCTTTCACATGCATATGAGGCAACTGAAAATACCATGGCTTGGGTTAGATGCACCTTACTCTTCAATTTCAAACTGCAAAAGTTGATAAAAATGTTTAAATTTCTTTGTCTTTGGCTTTAGTGATTGGTGTATAAATTTGAATAATAGTAGTATTAACTGGTCTTCCTTATAGGTGTATGGATATTATCCTATCACTGACAGCATTATACTTCAGGATAGATTTTTTTTTGTGTGTGTGTGTGATTTGGGTGAAAAGTTTACAGAGCAAATTCACTTTCCATACAGCAGCTCTTGTACACTTTGTCTCATGACATTGACTATAATTTACCACTATTCAACAGCTCCCCTCCCACTTCCTCTCCATAGTTACCTTTTCCCTGTGTCCTTCCCTCCATGCACTGCTGCCTCCTGAGCTGTCTCCCTGTGCGTAGATGGCCCTTCTATTCTCCCATGATTGTTCTCTCCAAGGAGTGTATCTACCTAATGTAAATGTTCAGCTAATATGCCTGTCTTTTGTTTGACTGGAAGCTATGGTAGTGAGTTCAGTTCCAGACCTGAAGGGCAGCTAGGGGCCATAGTCGCAGTGGTTCCACCAGGCTCTATAGACCAGCAAACCTGGTCCCCCCCTTTTTTTTTTTTTTTTTTTTAATGATTTTGAGTTTTGTTCCACATTGTTCTCCCACTCTATCCAGGATCTCCTACATAGATCCCCCTCTGAGTGGTTGACAGTGGTAGCCAGGCACCATCTACTTTTTCTGGTCTCGGTCATAGGCTGAGGATCACATGGTGTGCCAGTCACTTGGACTAATTGTTTCCATGAATCTTTGGTTTTCTTCATTCTTCTTTGCTCTGGCGAGGAGAGACCCATCGTTGCATGTAGATAGACACTTGCAAGCTTTTAAGATCCCAGTTACTACTTGCCAAAGTAGGATGTGGAACAATGTTTTGTGTAGTATGTTATGCTGATTGAGCGTGATGTCCTGCGCAATTATGGTCCTGAGCCCACAGGTCCAAATACTCCCTCTGGGTAGATGGCTGTGCCCAAGAAGTGACTACAACTTTTTCCCTTGTCAGCTCTACTATATACCTGGGAATTCTTATAGAACATACCAATACATGTGTAGAAACATTGTCTGCCAACCCTATACCTGGTCTTGGGCACACTTCCCCCTGCATAGACATACGTAATAATTCAGTCTTTCTACCTTTCTATCCACCCATATGTTCATGTTTGCCTTCACTGACAACCCAGTATTTTATGTGCAAAAGGGGTCATCTTTGTTTTCTGTACCTCCTGTACACCTCTGTCTTCCTCTTCCTCAGTGCTACCTCAGTGCTCACATTTGGTACATTGCCCTTCTCTTCACCCAAATCAATACTTGTCTCTACATATCTAACAGTGTTCCCTCCCCTTCCCTCCCACCCCTGGTAACCAACAAAGTTTCCTTTCATATATAAATCTTTCCCTGACTTTTAACAGTAACAGACTAATATTTGTCCTTCTGTGATTGATTTATTTCACTCAGCATAATGTCCTCCAAGTTTATCCACATTATGCGGTGTTTTGCAGATTCTGTGTTATTCTTTAGGGTTGCATAGTATTTATTGTGTGTATGTACCATAGTTTGGTTATCCATTCTTCAGTTGCTGGACACCTAGACTGTTTCCATCTTTTGGCTATTGTAAATAGCGCTGCAGTGAACATGGGTGTGCATATATTTGTTCTTGTCCTGGCTCTAACTTCTTTGGGATATATACCTAGTAATGGAATGGCTGGGCCAAATGGTATTTCTAATTCCAACTTTTTAAGGAATCGCTGTACTGCTTTCCACAGTGGTTGTATCATTTTACAGTCCCACCAGCCGTGTATGAGAGTCCCAATCTCTCTGCATCCTCACCAGGGTCATCCATGGTGGACAGGTTTCAGAGTTTATTTTCTGTCTTGTTGAACTTTGCTACTAGTGCTGGGTTTAGTTGGTATCTCATTGTTGTTTTGATTTGCATCTCTTTAATGGCTAATGATCCTGAACATATCTTCGTGTATTTGTTGGCCACCTGAATATCCTCTTAAGTGTCTATTCATGTCTTTTGTCCATTTTTAAATTGGATTTGTGTTTTTGTTGTTGAGGTGTTAGAAGTTTTCTATAAATTCTAGAGATAAGTCCCTTGTCAGATATGTCATTGCCAAATATTTTTTCCCCATCTGAAGGTTCTCTTTTGACTCTTTTGGAAAAGTCTTTGGAAGCACTTAAAAATTTAATTTTCAGAAGGTCCCATTCATCTAGTTTCTCTTCTGCTGTTTGTGCATTTTGGGTTATGCTTGATAGTCTATTTATGCCACATATTAGGGCCCATTTTTCCTTGAGGAACTTGATAGTTTTAGGTTTCACATTTGAGTCTTTGATTCCAGGATAGATTTTTAAACATTCTTTTTGATGAATGTGACACTTCTTCTTAAATTTGTCATTCCTGGCATGTAGACCATGTGATTAAGTAAAAATGGCCAATACCAGTCCATTTCAGCTTACTAATGCTTAGGATATCAATCTTTATGTGTTCCCTTTCATTTTTGACAACTTCCAATATTCCTAGATTCATACTTCACACATGCCACATTCCAAATATTAATGGATGTTTGCAGCTGTTTATTCCCATTTTGAGTCACGCCCCTCAGCAAATGAAGGTCCCAAAAGCTTTACTCCGTATCAATTTCAACTCTACTTTGAGGAGACAGCTCTTCCCCAGTCGTATTTTTAGTGCCTTCTGACCTGAGGGGCTCATCTTCCAGCACTGTATTGGATAGTGTTTCAGGGCTATTCATAAAGTTTTCCAGTAATGTATCAGACAGTGTTACATTCCTATTCACAAGGCTTTTACTGACCAATTTTTTCTCAAGTGGATGGCGCCATCCTTCTTCCTAGTGTGTCGGCTCCTCTGAAACCTATCCACCATGGATGACCCTGCTGGTATTTACTGGTGGCAGAGCTTCCCACCTCACAGCAATACGCAAGCTGCCACAGTATGACAAACTGACAGATGAGTAGTGGTTGTACTGATCTGTGTCTCTTAAATCTCTTTCCATCTAAAGGTTCCCATCTCATTTCTACTTCCCATGCAATTTATTTATGAAGAAACCATGTCCTAGAGTTTTTGCTAGATATTGCTGATTGCATTCTCATTGTGCTTTTTTAAAAAAGGTGTTTCTCTATTCTCTTATTTCCTATAAGTTGGTAGCTATATCTAGGGCTAGTTGATTAGTTTCAACTTTGGGGCAATACTTCATTTAGGGTGTGAGTGTTTTATTAAGTAATTGAGAAGAGTTCACATGGACCTTCAAATAACACTTATTTGAGTGTATAAAATAATAAAAATTGGATTCTATCACATCTTTATTAAAGACAATCATTTAGCGTTTATAAAAAATATTTCCCTGATATACACAAAAATTTCCTGGTAGTGGGAATTAAAAACAACTACCCTCAACCCCCTTGGGTCCACACCAGTATTCAATCTAGATTGGTTTAATCTTGAAGTGTAATCCAATAAGACTGAAGACCAAACACTTCAGGTCCTGGACAAGATAATAAAATACTCGTAAGCCTTCTGGATCCCTAAAACACAAGAAGAAAATATATTTTAAAAGCTTCCCAAAACACCATTTAATAACCATGATTATTTATGTACCAAGATGTTCATCATAAAGAGATTTATAGCATTAAAACTTGAATACAACTGAAACATCCCAAAAGGAAATGATGATATATTAAAATGGAATATGAGGTCATTTTAACATTTTTTTTTTTAATGTGGAAATGCTTAGATTATATTAAGTGAAAAAATCTTAATTAAAGTAACAGATTGATCCCATTTTTTTGCACTTTGAAAAACTTATTTTTATTTTCACAAGTAGGAAAACTTTCTATTAAAAAAAAAAAGTAATACTAAGTTGCAGCAAGAGGCTGGAATCACCTAATTTCTTGAACAAGGAAGCTGTCCAAAGGAAGATCACTGCACCCAACTAAAAGTGAGCCATATCGCATCCCTCCCCCCAAAAAAGGCAAACCAGTTGCCAAATTCTAAGGACTCTGTGGCACTTATAGTCATGTCTCAACTTTTTAATGTGCTCCCATTTACAACATGAATTAAAAAATTCTGACCCTCAAAAATTGAAAGTTTCACCAAAGTCAAAATTTTAAGATGCACTCTAGAGCCAACACTGAGGAAGCTGTTCAGACTGGGTGCTTCTATACAGTTTATCCTGAGCACTGGCATATTTTTTTTTCTGTCTGGCCAGATTCTCACCCACTGTGTCCATTCCTATGCATTATTTGAGGGTATGCTGAGAAACTCTTATTAGCGATGACTGAATCAAAAACCAAAGGGAATAGGGTCTAACCTCTCTCTAGTGAGGGGGACAAAACTGCCTGCCTCTGCCTTGCACTTTTCATCAGATCTTCCCATAATGCTTCCAGTTTGGCTATGGGTTTCCTACCAATCTGCTTCGAAATAGATATAACTGGATTTAAGGATCATGCACACTTACTTGGACTGATTAACATCAATTAGGGAACCAATTTTTGAGGTTGTGAAAGAAATGTGTTCATCTCCAATGACGATTTCAAGCTCCTAGAAACATTTTTTTAAAAATTAAGACATGCTGAATCATAGTTTTCATCAAGCACACAGAAAGGTTCATCATCCGCCAAAGCACACATACTACAGGTAGCCACATAAATGAGGCCAGTCCACTTCAATAGATTCACTGAGCACTAAACTGTAATGGGCACTCACTCACTGCTGTCAAAGCGAATCCAACTCATAGTGACCCCTCCTTGGGTTTCTGAGGCGGTATCTCTATGGAAGTAGATTGCCCAGTCTTCCTTCTGAGGAGTGGCTGGTAGGTTTGAACCACCAGCCTTCTGGTTAGCAGTCAAATGCCTTAGGGCACTATGCCACCAGAGCTCCCTAACAGGCACTTGTTGTTGTTATGTGCCGTTGAGTCAGACCTGACCCATAGCGACCCCTCC
>NW_006921732.1:5792785-5804171 GCF_000298275.1 Orycteropus afer afer
GGGTTTGAACCGCCGGCCTTCTGGTTAGCAGTCAAGTGCCTTAGTCACTACGCTACCAGAGCTCCCTAACAGGCACTAGTAACAGACAAATGAAATACTATTTAGCCCTTGAGAAGCTCATACTTAGAGAAAGTTATGTCGACAAGGCTCTACTATTTCTGAGATTTGGAAGAATTTATATAGTGTTTTGTATGAGAATTTTCATTATTAACAATGCCTGCCCTGTGTAGTGATATGGACACATCTATGTTTTAAAAATACCAAACCAAACTCACTGCCACTGAGTTGGTTCAGACTCACAGTGACCCCTACTGGGCTTCCAAGGCAGTGAATTCCTATGGAAGTAGACTGCCCTATCTTCCTTTCATGGAGTGACTGGTGGGTTTGAACCGCCAACCTTCTGGTTACCAGTCAAATGCCTTAGGCACTATACCAGTACTAAAGGATCTATATATCTAGGCAACATGGGACAAGAGAAAGAACTCCAGACCTTGGGTTTGATACAGACTTTTCCAATTACTAGGCTATATGACCCTGACTCTCATTGTATTTTTTTAATTTTTATTGTGATTTGAGTGGAAGTTTACAGAGCAAATTCATTTTCCATACAGCAATCCATACACATTTTGAGTCTCAAGTTTTAAACAATGAAAGGACCATTACTTTTCAAAAGAATATCTATGGTAGACCTATTCTGTACTGGGATTGTTCTGGGTGCTTGGGAATGATCAGTAAAACCAACCAAACCAAAGATCTCTGTACTAATGTCCACTTGTTTTCTCTTCTTGTTAATTTACATTTTTCAATTATCAAAAAATGTAAACATAAAATAAAGAAAAACAATGTGTCCAATATTCTCCAGATTTTAAATATTAATATTTGGTCATACTTGCATCATATTTTAAGGAAATAAAACATTACAAAGTTTAGGTTCATCTCTCCTTCCTACATCCCCAGAGATAACTAATCAGTACCCTGAGTTGGAGTACAATCTCTGCACTCTTTTTTTTAAGAGTATGAGTAGTTTAATTTTTTCATAAGTGGTCATGTTATATGTATCTTTGATTTTTTTAATTCAACATTGTTTTTGCGATTTATCCATGTAGAATTATACAGATTTAATTCATCAGCTTTAAATGCTTTAGAGTATTCCATTTTCTCATTGAAGCAGACTTCTTCCAATTTTTGTTACAGACAAATAATGTGGCAATCACATTTTTTTATGCATCCCCTTTTATATATATGAACACGTCTCTAGGAAAATTTCTAAAAGTAGAGTAAAAGTATTTTTAATTCTGCCAGATAATATCAAATTGGTCCCTAAAGTGGTTCTACCAAATTTATTCCTGCCAGTCATATATCTCCCCCCTTTTTCTTATATCCTTTTAAACACTTGGCATTATTTTTTGCTATATTCTGATGGGCATGAAATAGCACATGTGCATTTTTGCCACTGTTATGGGTCTGAAATGGTGGCTTCAATGTCACGTGCAGAGCTGTAATTTTATCTTCCATTTGTAAGGTTCCTGCACTAGAGGAGAATCACTAAACCACTCACCTGCCGGCCAACTCGGTCAGGAGGAGGCCACAAAGCATCGTCTTCTTTGGTGATTTCACTGTCATCAATTATTCTCTTCAGTTCTTCCATCACACTTTTATGTACATAAGCCTGAAAGCAAGTTAAAAAACAGAATTTAAATGGTATCCCCAAGTAGTTCCCTGACTCTGGTAGAGATGACAGATGAAACGAATGCTCCCGAGACTTGTTTGCGGCACCTCTGTTTGTGGGAAGACATTTAGGCTTGATCACAGACAGCGTGCATGCTGGAGAAGAGGGACAGGATCAGAAGTATCCATCTACTAGCTGTTACCATCTCTTGGCACATCCTTTTCACAATGACTTTCTCTATGCCATATACCCAACCCAGACCTGAACCCAAAATAGAAGATCTAGGTCATCATTAAATACTTTTGCCTCACACCCTGGTTATTTTTAACTAGATGACATGCTTCTTAAGAGCAGACATGTATCTTTTAAAATACATTCTACATACTGCCTTAGTTATCTAGAGCTACTATAATAGAAATACCACAAGTTGATGGCTTTAACAAACAAATTTATTCTCTCACAGTTTAGGATTTATTAAAACAGAAATTTATTCTCTCACAGTTAGTCTCCTAAACTAGATGTCTGATTTCAGGGTACCAGCTACAGTGGAAGGCTCTCTCTGTCAGTTCTGGGGAAGGTTTTTGTCATCCACCTTTCCCTGGGTCTAGGAGTTTTGCAATACACAGACCAAAGTACCAAGGATACACTCTGCTCCTGGCTCTTCTTTCTTGGTGGTAGGCAGTCCCTCTGATCTCTGTTCACATGTTTAGTCTCTTTTATATCTCAAAAAAGACTGACTCAAGATACAACCTAATCCTGTAGACTACATCCTGCCTCATTAACATAACTGCCACTAATCCTGCTTCATTAACATCTTAGAGGTTAGGATTTATAACTCATAACTACTTCAGATCACAAAATGGAGGATAATTACTTAATACTGAGAATCATGGCCTAACCAAGTTGGCACATATTTTTTGGGGACAGGATTTAATCCATGACACATACTAACACACATTGAAAAAAAAAATCAGGACGCTGTCATGTGGGTAAGCATGAAGTGACTGCTATTTAAGTTAAATATAATGGTATGAAAATAAATTAAATATAAAGATATTTTCACATGTGAAAGTGGTTAAAAGAAAAGAGTAGCTTTGATAAAGCTTTGAGGGTATAGACCAGAGCACAGTTACTTGAGAGATGAGAAAGGTGGTTTGAATTTACTGAGAAATTCACATTCTTATCTTTTACTAGTAGGGATGACTTTGAACAAGCCCCTTAGTTAATATCTGAGCCTTCATTTTCATATCTGTAAAGGCGGTACCCACTACCCATCCGTCATTTTGTTATACTGTGATGGCTTGTAGGTTGCTGTGATACTGGACACTATGTCACTGGTATTTCAAATACTAGCAGGGTTACCCATGGTGGTTAGGTTTCAGCAAATGTTCAGACTGTGAAATTAGGAAGAAGGGAGTGGTGATGTACTTCCAAAATTTAGCTAATCAAAACCTAAGGATCACAACAGAATACTGTCCTACTTGCTTGCTTTGAACAGGTCTTCAGGAGGGATCAATTGTTAGAGAAGGACATCATGTTTGGTGAAATAAAGGGCCAATGAGGGTGATGGAGACCTTTGGTGAGATGGACTGGCACAAGAGCCACAATGGACATGAACATGCCAGACCTGAACACTGTAAGGATGACACAGAGCTAAGTAACATTTCCTCTTGTTATATATAAAGTTGCTATGAGTTGGACTCAACTTGACAGCATTCATCTGTCTATCAAAGGGGATATAATACTACCCTTCACATGGGCTTACAATCAGTGTTAAGTAAGATCATGTATGTAAAATACTTTGTGCCAGGCCTGGCATCTAACACACATGAAATGAATGTTAACTGCTGTCCCATGCTTTCCTTCCCCAAGAGAATATACCCAGCATGTTAAATATAACATAGTTAATTGTACAAGAGCACTGAGGAGTTGCAAGGAGAGCAGGTTTTATTATCCCTGTTTTTTGTGGATGAAGAAACTGAGACTTCACTAGTTCAACCAGGGAACTTGCCCAAGGCCATATGGCTAGTAAATAGCAGATTCAGGGTTCAAACCAGACTCCAAATGACTGATTCAGCATTGTGAAAGAAAACACAAACAAAAGGAAGATTTGAAGAAGAATTTAGAAGCTGTCAACAGACGTCTACTTTCCTATTCTGTATCTTTCAATACCATTCCCAGAAAGAACAAAAACAACAAAGGCAAAAAGCTAAACTGTAGTGAGTGAAGGGCTTTCACAAGACTCATACCTCTTTTCTGATCATGACATCATTTTTGTAATTGCTGTTGTTGGCATATCTCAATTTCCCTGTAAGGAGCAAAAAACAAATTCAATGCACAATAAAAACATATCACTAAAAACATAATTAAAGCCACACAAACAGCAGAAGGCAAATTAGGTGACTGGGACCTCCTAAAAACGAAGTATCAAAAGACTACCAAAAGAGTAAAAAGGAGAACCTACACACTGGGAAATATTTTTGGCAATGACATATCAGACAAGGGACTAATCTTTAAAATTCTTAGAAAACTTCAACAAATCAAACAAGAAAACAAAGTAAAAAACTGGCAGAGGACATGAACAGGCACTTCAACAACAACATTCAGGCAGCCAACAAACACATGAAGATATGTTTGTGATGCTTAGCCATTGTTGTTGCTGTTATTTCCCGTAGAGTCGGCCCCAACTCATAGCAACTCTTCCCTGGGTTTCCGAGGCAGTATCACTACAGAAGTAGGATTGCCCAACCTTCCTTCCGAGGAATGGCTGGTGGGTTTGAACCGCCAGCCTTCTGGTTAGCAGTCAAGTGCCTTAGGCACTATGCTATCAGAGCTCCTGCTTAGCCATTAGAAAGATGCAAATCAAAACAATGAGACATCTCACCCAAGCATTAATAGCGAAGTTCAAAAAAAACAGAAAAAAACAAATGCTCGCAAGGTGTGAAGAGACTAGAACCCTCATACACCTCTAGCAGAACTGTAAAATGGTACTACCACTGTGGAAAATGGTATGGCTCTTCCTTAAAAAGCTGGAAATGCAAATACCATATAATCTAGCAATCCCACTACTATGTACATAACCTAGAGAAATAAGAGCCATGACATGAACAGATACATGCACACCCATGTCCACTGCAGCATTATTCACAATAGCAAAGAAATTAAAATAATCTAAGTGCCCATCAACAGATGAATGGATAAACAAACTATGGTACATACACACAATGGAAAATTGCACAACATTAAAAAATAAAGATGAATCTGCGAAACACCTCCTAACATGGATGAACCTGGAGGACATTATGCTGGGTGAAACTGGTCAATAACAAAATGACAAATATTGTATGAAACCACTACTCCAAAAAGTCATGATAAGAGTTATTCAGAGGAGCATTCTTTGAAGGTTACCTGGGGAGGGAAGGGAAGAGAGGGGAAGTCACTAACTAGAAGGTAGACCCATATTAACTGGGAGGAAGGGAAAGGAAATCTGTAAGAAGGAGGTCAGCACAAAATGATCAAGGCAAAGGAAAACACTGGGAGGAGCACAAGAGTTAAAAGACAACAAAAGTGAACACTATTGCGTACACAATCCTGCAATAACAGAATATCAGTAATCTATGGGTAGATTGGGAGCTCTGGTGGCATAGTGCATAGACACTCAAGCTGAACAGGGGTGGGAAGGTGAATGGGACCAAAAAAAGGAAGGACAAAAACACAGGACTATCAGGGGTTGTTTAAGATGTATCCTAACTTTCTCTTCAAACTGTCTAATAGATTTACTCTTTAAACCTTTGTTATTTCAGCTTAAGTCTTTTCAGTTCTTCACTGTAGGCTATAAACAGCCTCACACAGCCAAAAGTACAGCTGACACTGACCTCTGTTTCTTGCAAAAGGCAGCTCAGATGTGCTAAAAAATACAAGCAGACTCTTTTGTGAGCTTGGGCAAATCACAGCTGTAAGAGTTAATATCACTACCTGAAAACAGGGATAGTAATTGATAACTTACCTGGAACAGGGCCTCCAGAGGCTCAAGTGAGTTGTGAAAGAAATTTGAAAACTGTAAAGTGCTAGTTATACATATTATCATATGGTCACACAACCATCTAATCTATTTCTGTGATGGAAAGGTTGTGCTTCTATAACCAAATTCTGTGGTACACAAGGCCCTTTGTGAGTTTCCATGTGTGCCATCCAACAAGCTAAGCTGCATGTATGGGGAAGGGGGGGGTGAAGAAGAAGATAAAAGGAAATAGATGACTTGGTTTCTACTATGTAGAATAGCAGACACACATGTAAAACTAGCTAAATTTATTCTAGGAGCACCTACACGATTTCTCTGCTTGTGTTTCCGCTTTGGTTCATTCTCCACACAGTGGACAAAGTGATATAGTAACAGACCTGATTACTCTAATGCACTGATACTGCCAATGGCACCCCAATGCCTTCCTAAAAAAATCCAAACTTCTCAACATGGCATACTGCAAAATGAAGTCCCCATCTGCCTTTCCAGCCTGTCGTGAAATACTCTGTTCTCCACAAAGTTGGAAGTAACCAAATTACTTAGTTTCTGTAAGAAACATCCCAAGCATTTTTTGGTTTTCAGACCTTTTGCTTTCAGCTTGCCTCCTGAAAGTGAAGAAGATTTGAAGCACTTACTAATGAAGATCAAAGACTACAGCCTTCAGTATGGATTACACCTCAACATAAAACAAAAATCCTTACAACTGGACCAATAAGTAACATCATGATAAAGAGAAAAAAGACTGAAGTCAAGGATTTCATTTTACTTGGATCCACAATCAATACCCATGGAAGTAGCAGTCAAGAAATCAAATGAAGTATTGCACTGTGTAAATCTGCTGCAACAGGCATCTTTCGAAGTGTTGAAGAGCAAAGATGTCACTTTGAAGACTAACCCCAGCCATGGTATTTTCAATAGCTTCATATGCAAGTGAGATGGACAATGAATAAAGAAGACTACAGAATAAATTATGTATCTGAGTTGTGGTGCTGATGAAGAATATTCAATGTACTACAGGCTGCTAGAAGAACGAATCTGTCTTGGAGGAAGTATAAGCCAGAATGCTCCTTAGAAGTGAGAATGGCCAGACTTTGCCTCACACATACTTTGGTCACATTGTCAGAAGGCACCAGTCCCTGGAAAAGGATATCTTGCTAGGTAAAGTAGAAGGTCAGCAAAAAAGGGGAAGACCCTCAATGAGATGGACTGACATATTGTCAGCATAATGGACATGGCAATGATTGTGAGGATGGTGCAGGACTGGGCAGCATTTTATTCTGTTGTACACAGGGCAGCTATGAGCTAAAACTGACTCCACAGCACTAACAACAGACCCTTTGCTGTTAATGCTGTGCAAAATGTGTTCCTGACTCTAACCAACTCTTATACATACCTAGACTCATCTCCCACCGCTTTCAAGTCATTTCATTCAGGAAGCCTTCCCTGAACCTCAGGCTAGATTAGGTGCCCCATTTCTACCATAGCATCTAGTATAGGTATCCCCTGTTTTTCAAATATTTGCTTTACGCCATTCCATTTTTACGAAGTACTTGTTTTTTCTTAACGGAAAGAAACCCAGAGAAGATTTCTGCTTTCACACAAAAAGGTGAAAATCGAAATTACCGTTCAGGGTTAAAGAAGCAGAATGCACCCACAGTAGAGTGGTGTTACCAAATTCTTTCCCCAGGAACTACACTCAGCGTCGGAGCATCAAGCCACCATAGCTTTGAACTGTGTCTGTAAATATTACATGCCAGTGTTATTTTACGTTTTATGTGTTATTTAGTATGATCTGGTAGATTATTTTTTTGGGTATGAAAACACTCAAAAACTTCTCCCATATAAATGAATATTAATTACTTCTTTGCTTTACACCATTTTCAGCTTATGAAAGCTTTCATAGGAGTTCTCCTTTTGGATAGTGGGGGGAATCTGTATGCTGTTTGTCTCTGCCTGTCTCCTTCACAGTCAGGGCTTATCAGAGTCATCTTTTTTAACTTTGTATTGTGATCTGGGTGAAAGTTTAGAGTAAATCAGACTTCCATTCAACTGTTCATACACAATGTTTCATGACACGCATTGCCATCTCCACAATGTTACAGCACTCCTCCCACTTCCTCCATGTTTACCATTTCCATTTATCCTTTTTCCTTTCCTCTTCTGCCTTCTGAGCCTTATCCCTAGGCAAACGCTGCCCTTTTGATCTCATATGGTTAATTGTCCTAAGGAGTGCATACCTTCCTGTTACTGTTCACCTTATAGACCTGTCATTTGGCTGAAAGTTGAGCCATGGGGGTGAGTTCAGTTCCAGGTTTGAAGGGTGTCTAAGGGCTAAGAGCCTTGGGGGTTCCACCAGTATCAGACCAGTATGCCTGGTCTTTTTTATTATTTTTAGTTTCGTTCCACATTTTTCTCCCACTCTATCCAGGACCTTCTATCGTGATCCCTTTCAGAGTGGTCAGTTGTGGTAGCTGGCTACCATCTAGTTCTTCTGGTCTCAGGGTCATGGAAGCTGAAGTTCACGTGGTCCATTAGTCCTTTGGACTAATTGCATCTTTGATTTTCTTCACTCTTCTTTGCTTCAGTTGGGGAGAAACCAATAGTTGCACCTTAGCTGGCTGTTCACAAGCTTTTAAGACCCTAGTGACTACCAGTGAAGTAGGATGTAGAACATTGTCTTTGTGGTCTATGTTATGCCAAGTGAACTTTATATACCCTGAGAGTATGGTCCTGAGCTTCCAGGCCCAGCCACTCATTCCCCCAAGGTATTTGGTTATGGCTAAGAAGTTTTCATAACTCTTTCCGCTGTATGATCTACTATATTCATGGATATATTTGTAGCACAGGCAACAACATATGCGAAAATATTCTGTCAAATCTATATATATTCACAGGTGTAATCCCTTTTGCCTTCCTACTCTTATTCAGCTTGCATAACTATCTACGTATCCACTCATAGATCATTGTTATTACAGGTATGGTAGGATTCTGTTATGTGATATTTACCTTTGTTGTCTTTAACCCTTGTGCTCCTCCCAGTGTCTTCCTTCACTTTGATCTTTTTTGTGCTGACCTCACTCTCATTGTATATTACCTTTCCCTTCACCCAAGTTAATATAAGTCTACCCTCTAGTTAGAAATTTACCCTTCTTTTCCCTCTCACTCCTGGTAACCATCAAAGAATATTTCTTTCTATGTGTAAACTTTTTCTTGACTTTTTATAATATATGTATATTATATATGATATAATATTTGTCCTTTTGTGATTGGCTAACTTCACTCAGCATCATGTCTTCTAGGTTCACCCATGTTACTCTTTAACACTGCACAGTATTCCATTGTGCATATGCACCATAGCTTGTTTATCCACTCATCTGTTAATGGGCACTTAGGTTGTTTCCTTATGTTTCCTACTGTGAATGGTGCTGCGATGGACTTGGGAGTGTCAGATTCATTGTTGTACTCCCTTTTAGTGGAAGTTTTCTGTCAGGTTTGATTTCTTTCTTTCACCACAGCCGCTTCTCCTCAAATCCTTTCAATCAGCAAACCTCCACTAATGCTGTCTCCAACAGTGTTCTAAATCCTTCGCTTCACTTCTATTATCACTCTAGTTCCAACCAACATCCCTTTTTGTCTTGACAAGTGTAACTCTCCTAATAAGTATTGTTCATTCCACTCTTGCTCATTCTATACCCAACAGCGAGAACATTCAAAACTAAAAGCATTCGAATTAAAAAAAAAAAAAAAAAAAGCCACTATACCCTACACATAGATAGAATCAGTGGGGCGTACACAAGAGCGTTCCTGTCAGTCTGTAGTTTCCCGCCTCAGGCCTAGTCCCCGCTGCGGAGGCCGCTCTTACCGTCGGGTCGGAACTCAAACTCCAGGAACTCGTGGCCGAACTTGCCTTTGTGACCCACGTAGTAGCGCAGATAAAAATCACTCTCCATTGCTCGCAAAAGCCAACCGAGACCGATCTTCTATAGTAAGCTGCAACGCCGCTGTCTGCGCCTGACAGTGACGTAGAGGGCGACGCACGGAAGTGACAATCAGCAACACGAACTCCGGTCGCCGAAGGATGTTGCTTTCGCCTCCGCCCCTTCTTTCCAGACTCGGAAACAGGAGGCGGGTAATACTGCCCCGCCCCCTTTCACCTGGAAATGGGTTTAAGACTGAGCGTTTGGACCCGCTCAGGGTCTGGGGGGGTGTTAAGGCAGGAAGTCGCAGACTTGAGTCTGGCCCTGGGGCTTTGACTCTGAGGTTGGAAACATTCGCTTAAAGACCCAGCTGAACGCTCGGAGTCCTTCTTGCCTCCAGGCTCAACCAGTGACACCGTGTGAATCGGTTCAGAGCTCTTCTCAGGCTCTGGAGCTTGTTGTTACTGTTGTTAGGTGCTATGGAGTCGCCTATGACTCATAGCGACTTTCTGTATAACAGAACTGTTGCCCAGGCCTGCAGTATCCTCATGATCACTGCTCTGTGTGAGCCTATTGTTGGCAGCCACTGTGTCTTATCTCGTTGAGGATCTTCCTCTTTTTTGCTGACCCTCTACCAAGCATGACGTCTTTATCGAGGGATTGGTCCTTCCTGATGATGTGTCCAAAATAAGTGAGCTGAAGTCTTGGCATGCTCGCTTCTTAGGAGCATTGTGGCTGTACTTCTTCCAAGACAGATTTGTTTGTTCTTGGCAGTCAATGGTATCTTCAATATTCTCTGCCAACATAGTGAATTCAAATGCATCAATTCCTTGGTCTTCCTTTTTCATTTTCCAGCTTTCACATGTTATGAGGCAATTGAGAATACCATTGTTCAGGTCAGGTCTCTGGACTTAGTTTGTGTCAACAGTAAAATGGGATTAAATGACTCCCACCTCACAGGGCTAAGGAGAAACCATTGCGTAGGGGTAGGGTGGTGTGTGTGTCTAAAGTCTGCTTTGTCTGATGACTAGAGTACCTAAAACCTACTGCTGTGAAGTCAGATCCGACTCATAGCCACCCCTCCTTGGGTTTCTGAGGCGGTATCACTATGGAAATAGATTGTCCAAGCTGTCTTCCAAGGAGCAACTGGTGGGTTTGAACCACCAGCCTTCTGATTAGCAACAGTCAAGATTGAATAATTGATCTACTCTATAGGTATCTATAATAAGCCCCAGGGATATAGGTGAGGAGAGACAACTCAGGAACGCCCAAAGCAGCAGGCCGGAAGAGCAGGAGAAAGGAGATTAAAAGCCAGGAAGCCAGAGAGAAGAGCAATCAGCCGAAGGGATTAGGTGAGGAGAGGAAACTCAGGCCCGCCCAAAGCAGCAGGATCAGAGAGCAGGAGAAAGGGGATAAAAGCCAGGAACTCAGACAGAGGTGCAGTCAGCCCCAGGGACAACTCAGGGATGCCCAAAGCAGCAGGCCAGAAGAGCAAGAGAAAGGGGATTAAAAACCAGGAAGCCAGACAGAGGAACAGGCAGCCACAGGGACCCAAGTGGGCGTGATATGAGAGGTCTCCAACAGCAAGACAAACTTGTCTGTCGGTTTGTCCTACTGTGGTGACATGTAGACTTGAGTTCTGATGCTGAGCCTCTTGTGTTTAAAACCCAGCGAGATGCATCTGGTGCACAGGTAACAGCCCAGCTTATAGACTGAGACAGACTAGGAAGAAGGAAGAGGCCATCCACTTCTCAAAGAACTGGCCAGGGAAAACCTTAT
>NW_006921732.1:5807221-5816259 GCF_000298275.1 Orycteropus afer afer
TGGGGTTGCTATGAGTCGGAAATGACTCGACAGAACTTAACAACAACAACAAGTATCTATATACTGCTTACTCAACAGTGATTCTCAACCCTAGCTGCCCATTAGAAGCACCTGAGGCACATCTAGAAAATACAAATTCCTGGGAACCCATGCCAACCCAAGTAAATAAAAATCTCTGATGGTGGACCTGGGCATTGGGTTTTTGTTTTGTTTTTTCATAAAGCTCTCCAAGTGAGTCAGCATTAATCCATTTTTTCAGGCCAAAGTGGTTGACTTCTGTGAAAGTTTTCTGGCTGTGGAAAAATTTGTACAAGTTCAGAAAGCCAAGGGCAATCAAAATTCTAATTATAGAAGCCTGCTTTAGCTCATCTAAATTTCAGCCACAGAGAGGGAACAGAATTGGTTCTAGATGGTGCTAAGAGGACATGATTCTTAGGGTCTGCTGACTGTAAACCAGGCTAGTAGCCTTGATTCTTATCCACAGTTTTACCATTACTTCTTTTCTACCTGAAAAACCTTTGGTAGCAGAGTGTAGAGTGGCTATGGAGGAGGGAGAAAATCCCTGAAACCTGGGGTTGCATTACTCCCTTGTATAAAAGTCAAAGGAACTCTGGTGATGCAGTGCCTAAGGCATTTGACTGCTAACCAGAAGGTTGGCAGTTCAAACCCACCAGCCGCTCCACAGAAGGAAAATGGGGAAATCTATTTCCTTCTGTAAAGATGTACTGCCTTGGAAACTGAATGGGGGTCACTATGAGTTAGAATTGACTCAATGGCAGTCAGTTTGGTGTGATTCATTGTGACCCTAGGTGAACGGATTCAACTTTTGGAACCTCAGTTTCCTTATCTTTAAAATCATCATAATAATGTTATAACCTGGTAGAACTGTCATCAAGATGGGAAGAAACAATATCTTGGAAAATACTTTGAAAACTGAGGTTCCAGTAAGATGGCTGACTAGTCAGAAAGACTGCACAGACCCTCTTCAACAAAGAAAAGGGGAACCAATTAACTCAGATACAGAAGATAATCCTGGACCCCTGAGCTTTGAAGGGAAGGATATAGAAGTGGACTAAACTCCAACTAGCAGAAGAATTTGCATGAAAACACCAAAAAAGGAGACATACAGAGCTGCAGTCTGGCAGTGATCCTGACAGCACAGATAACTTGGATATTGCTATCCAAGTGGTGGTAGGACCTAAGAATTAACCTAAAAATCAGCCCTGCTAGCCAGGGACTGCATGGAGGACTGCTCTGGTGGCTGATGAATGAAAGGGGAAGCAGCGAAGAGGAAGGTGGGCTGAGCTGTGGAGTTTTGCCTGTCTGGAGGGCACAACCATTTTGAATGTTTACAAGGGGTTTGACCATGTTGGATATTTAAAACGACAGCCTCTTCCAAGATTCCAGGGACTTAAGAACAGGCTCAACTTGCCAGGAACTGCAAGGACATTCCTGACGCAGACTACTGGAAAGGTGAGACATTCCCCTTGTTACTCTTATATCCCACACCCTCTTGGTGAATGGAGGTGTGGCCATCCCTCACTCCAACACACCTTTTAGGCCAGCAGGGATTCCATCCCAGTTTATATGCTCGGACAGAGCCTGGGTGCCCTGCCCTGCCCTACCCTGATTTTTTTTCTTTTTTTCTAGTTTGTTTGTTTTTGTATGTTTTAAAACTACTACTATCATTATTACTTTTGTCCTTTTTATTAGTTTTCCTTATTCTTATCTTCCCAGGTTCTAGTTTTCAGCTTTTTTTCTTTTTCCTGTTCCTGGTTCCAATTTTTTTTCTTTCTTGTGTTTAACCCTGTTCCTTGTTTTCTTTTTGCATTTTCCCCACTTTTTTTCTTCATTATTCTCCTTCTCTGCCTATTTTCTATTATTGCCCTCTCCCCAGATATTGTGGGTTGTGTGTGTGTGTGTGTGTGTGTTTTCCCCTTTTTCCCCTTTTTTCTTTTTTTGGTTACTGTGCTTATGTGATTACATGGTGTGTTTTTTGTCCATTTGTTTTTACTTTTTTGATGGTTATTCACTTGTTATTTTTGTCTATCTGAGTGGGAGACAGCAACAGTCCCCATACGACATAACTGCACCCACACCTCCTGCAGCTTCACTTACTGAGTGAGAGCCACCACTTCCTTCTCCACCAGTGGACCAACAAAAAACAATCACCAAGAAAAGCCTGACTCACCCTTAGCTGCTCTTCACAAACAGTTAACAGAGATCTAAATACAACAATATCACAATGTCTTGGAGACAACAAACCATCACAGTCCCCACAAAGAACCAAGATAAAGTGGTAGAAGCAAGGGAGCAGGATACAGACCCAGAACACATCCCTGAGGAAGAATCAGCATCAAAACTCCCTGATAAGGAATTCAGAAGAATTATATTTAGGTATCTTCAAAGGATTGGAAAACACAGACAAAACCTCAGAAGAATTTTGGAAGAAAATACAAGAACAAAATGACAAAATAAATGAAAAATTAGAAATGATTCTAAATCTACAGATAGAAATCCAGAAGATTAATACTAAATTGTCAGAAAGAATAGAAGGGCAAAGGAGTGGAATTAATGCAATGGAAGACAGAATTAATGAGATTGAAGACAAATACCTGAATACTTCTTTGGGAAGGGATCAATCAGAAAAAAGATCAAAACAAAATGAAAAAAGCCTAAGGTTCATGTGGGATACCATCAAAAGGAATAACCTACATGTCATTAGAATTCCAGAACAGGAAGAGAAAATTTAAACCACTGAGAAAATTGTCCAAGATTTGTTGGAAGAAAACTTTCCTGATATGGTGAAAGTGAGAATATATACATTCAGGAAGTCCAACAAACCCCAAACAGGATAGACCCCAAAAGAAAATCACCAAAGTATATCATCATCAAACTCATCAAAACCAAAGACAAAGAAGGAATCCTGAAAGCAGGATGGGAAAAGCAAAAAGTTACTTACAAAGGACAACCAGTAAGAATAAGTGCTGATTTCTCAGCGGAAATCATGCAAGTGAGAAGGAAATGGGATGGTATATATAAAACCATGAAAGAGAAAAAATTTCAACCAAGAATTACATACCCAGCAAAATTATCCCTCAAATATGAGGGTGATATTAGGAGATTTTTTAGATAAGCAGAAACAAAGAGAATTTGTTAAAACCAGACCAACCTTACAAGAGATACTAAAAAAACAGAGAACCAAAAATAGCAAACAACAACTAACCATTAATACACAAGATGACATAACCCAGAAACCACAGCTATGGGCATATCCAAAGTAAAATAAGCTTACAGGATTCTAAACAGGGAACCAGAGACATCGATTGGCAAATGAGGACAACTATAAACCCAAAAGAGGGAAAATAACTGTGTAGTTACAGAACTTCTAAATGGTGAGGAAGTCAAGAGAGTTGCAAGATAGAATGGACTGTTCTAAACTCAGGGAGAAAATTATAAATCACAGGGTAACCTCAAAGAAAAATGTAAGCCTTCACATCACAGTAAAAAAAGAGGACAAGCACAAATATTCAGTAAATACTAAAACAACAGCAACAAAGGAAATGATAACTCGATTCGTAAACATAATGAGCTCAGCACAGAAAATAATATGGAACAAAGCAACAAGGGATACCATGAAAAAACACATAATAAATCACAGCAACCAATTCATATTTGTCAATAATTACACTGAATGTTAATGGATTAAATGTAACACCCAAGAGAGAGAGAGTTGCAGATTAAATAAAAAAACAAAACCCATCAATATGCTATGTACAAGAGACACATCTTGGAGACAAAGACAACAATAGACTAAAAATCAAAGGTTGGAAAAAAATATATCAAGAAAATGGTAACTGTAAAAGAGCAAGAGTAGAAATATTAATTTCTGATCAAATTGATTTAAAGACAAAAACCACCATATAAGACAAGGAAAGATATTATATAATGATCAAAGAATCAATTGAACAAGAAGATAAAACCATAATAAATATCTATGGACCCAATGAAAGAGCCCCAAAATACATAAAATACTTTGAACACTGTAAATTGCTGTAAAAATATAAGACATTTTTATTATAAAATATGAGATTTGATAACAAGGGACTTGCATGAGAAAACAAGAGGGACCCACCAGGCATCAAGCATGCAGTAAACCCCTAGGTTGGAGAGGCAGTGATGGTTCAGTGGTAGAATTCTACTTGTCCATATGGAAGACCTGGTTTGGTTCCCAGCCAATGTACCTCAAGCACAGCCACCCTCTGTCTCTCAATGGAGGCTTGTGTATTGCTGTGAGGCTGAACAAGTTTCAGCAGAGCTTTCAGACTAAGATAGATTAGGAAGAAAGACCTGGTGCTTCTGAAAATCAACCAGTGAAGATCCTGTGGGTCACAATGCTCCAATCCCAACCACTCATGGTACAGGACCATGTAGCATTTTGTTCTATTATTTTGCTCATGGGCTTGCCATAAGTCACGGGCAGACTCGACAGCAGCTAACAGCAACAGAAACAATTGTGAGGTGGTAATTGTATGATGCAAGCCATAGTCTTTTCAATCACCTTATATGCATACAAAAGCTAGACAACAAAATAAGAAGACAAATTGATGCATCTGAATTATGGTGTTAATGAAGGATACTGAATACACCAAGGACTTCCAGAAGAATGAATGAATCATTCTTAGGAGAAATAAAACCAGAATGCTCCTTAGAAGCAAGGATGGCAAGACTTTGTCCTGCTTACTTTGGACATGTCATCAAGATGTGCCCATCAGGAAAAACCAAATGCTAAAGAAGGATATCACGTTTGGTAAAATAGAGGTCAGTGAAAATGAGGGAAACCATCAATAAGATGGATTGACAGAATAGCCACAACAATGGTTCAAACATACCAAAGATCATGAAGATGATACAGGACTGGGCACTGTTTTGTTCTGTTAACATAAGGTTGCCATGAGCCAGAGCTAACTCTATGGCAATAACAACATCATAGAGGCATCAGGAATCACTCTGAGGTTATTTTCCAAGAGTGAAATTCTAAGAATTATAATGGGTGAAGCTGGCCACCTACAGAGATGACAAATAATAAACGTACTGAGAAAATTTAAAAAGACACCCAGCTTCAAGCAGAGTCCTAGTGGACCTTTCTCTCCACTACAGTCCTCCTTCCTTCCTTCCTTCCTTTCAATCTTTCAGCTTCTTTATTAAAATCTTAAAATAAAAGTGATCCAGGTTCTAGGTTTGTGTTATAGTTGAAATAGCATAGTCTGTGGATTCAGCAAAATTTATTGAAACCTACTTTATGTCATGTGCTGGGAATACAATGAAGAGCAAGACAGACATATAGAGTTCACAGAGGAGACAACTAAGTGGCATTTAAACAATTACAATTAGGGATAAGGGTTATAAATGAAGAACATAGAATGCTATGGAGCCACATGGAGTGGTTCCTAGCCCAATGTAAGGGTCTGTCAAAGTTGAATTTTACCCAAACACTTTGTTAAAGTAAGTGTCTCATTCTTTTTTGTGTTATGGACATTTACTATAAACAACTGGCTGAGACAGATTTAATGATCTACTCTGTTTAAATAACCTTGTTGTTAAGTGCTGTCAAGTTGGCTCCAACTCAGAGCAACCTTATGTACAACAGAATGAAACACTGTGTGGTCCTGTACCATTCCTCACTATATTTGCTATGCTTGAGCCCATTGTTGCAGTCACTGTGTCAATCCATTTCATTGAGGGTCTTCCCTCAACATCCAAACTACCACAGTATGACAAACTGACAGATGTGTGGTGGTCAAATAACTTTAGAATAGATATTTTAGAAAATGGTCCTAATCACAATCTTAGTAAATCACTTGCCCATCTAAGTGACCAGTCCCTATAATTTTGTTTTTTAAATTTTTATTGTGATTTGGGTGAAAGTTTACAGAGCAAATTCATTTTCCATACACCAGTTCACTTACACTTTGTCTCATGACATTGACTGCAATGTCCCACAATGCAACAGCTCCCCTCCCATTTCCTTCCCATAGTTACCTCTTCCCTGTGTCCTTCCCTCCCATGCACTTCTGTCCCCTGAGCTGTCTCTCTGTGCATATACAGCCCTTCTATTCTCCCATGCTGTATCTCTCCAAGGAGTGTATCTACCTAATGTAAATGTTCAGCTCATATTCCTGTCTTTTGTTTTCTGGAAGCCAAAAGAGTGGGTTCAATTCCAGACCTAAAGTGCAGTTAGGGGCCATAGTCTCAGGGGTTCCACCAGGCTCTATCAGACCAGCAAACCTGGTTCCTCTATTTATTTATTTTATGATTTTGATTTTTTTCCATATTGTTCTCCCACTCTATCCAGGATCTCCTACATAGATCCCCATCCAAGTGGTTGACAGTGGTAGCCAGGCACCATCTAGTTCTTCCGGTCTCATAGTTGTATAGACTGAGGATCACGTACTGTACCAGTTGCTTGGACTAATTGTTTCCATACATCTTTGGTTTTCTTCATTCTCCTTTGCTATGGACGAGGAGAGACCCATTGTTGCATCTAGATAGCCACTTGCAAGCTTTTAATATCCCAGTCACTACTCACCAAAGTAGGATGAGTAACATTGTTTTGTGCTGTATGTTATGCCAATTGAGGTTGATATCCCCGGTGACCATGGTCCTGAGCCCAGAGGCCCAACTATACCTTCCCTCTTGGTAGCTAGCTGTGGCCAAGAAGTGACTACAATCTTGTCCCTTTATAGATACACTTGTAGAAGCATTGTCTGCCAACCCTATGCATGATCATGTGCACACTCCCCCCTGCATAGACATACCTAATCACCTTGTCAACCCATCTATCCACCCGTAGATCAATGTTTGCCTTTACTAACAACGCAGTACTGTATATGCAAAAGGGTTCACCTTTGTTGTCTGTACCTCCCATACACCTCTCTATGCCTTCCTCTTCCTCAATGCCACCGTGTTGATCACTCACATTTGGCACATTGCCCTACTTTTCACCCAAATCAATACTTGTCTCTACATATCTAACAGTGTTCCCTCCACTCCCCTCCAACCTCTCTAACCAATAAAGAACATTTCTTCCATATATAAACCTTTCCTTGACTTTTTACAGTAACAGACTATATAATATTTATCCTTCTGTGATTGCCTTATTTCACTCAGTATAATGTCCTCCAAGTTCATCCACATTATGTGGTGTTTTGCAGATTCTACATTATTCTTTAGGATTGCATAGTATTCCATTGTGTGTATGCACCATAGTTTGGTTATCCATTCTTCTGTTGATGGGCACCTAGATTGTTTCCAATTTTTTGCTATTGTAAATAGTGCTGTGATGAACATGGGTGTGCATACATCTGTTCTTGTCCTGGCTCTCACTTTAGGATATATACTTAGTAATGGAATTGCTGGGTCAAATGGTATTTCTAATCTAACTTTTTAAGGAATCACCATACTGCTTTCCACAGTGGTTATATCATTTTACAGTCCCACAAGCTGCGTATGAGAGTCCCAATCTCTCCATATCCTCACCAACATTTGTTATTTTCTGTCTTGTTGAACTTTGCTACTAGTGCTGGGGCAAGTTGGTATCTCATTGTTGTTTTGATTTGCATCTATAATGGCTAATGATCCTGAACATTTTTTCATGTGTTTGTTGGCCACCTGAATATCTTCTTTGGTGAAGTGTCTATTCACATCTTCTGCCCATTTTTTAAATTGGATTATTTGTCTTTTTGTTGTTGAGGTGTTGGGAGTTTTCTATAAATTCTAGAGATAAGTCCCTTGTCAGATATGTCATTGCCAAATATATTTTCCCAATCTGTAGGTCGTTGTTTTACTTTGTTTGGACAAGTCTTTGGAAACACATAAAAATTTAATTTTAGAAGGTCCCATTCATCTAGCTTCTCTTCTGCTGTTTGTGCATTTTGGGTTATGTTTGATAGTCTATTTATGTAATATCAGGCCCCCTAAATTTGCCCCTAGTTTTTCCTTGAGGAACTTTATAGTTTTTGGTTTCACATTTAAGTCTTTGATCCATCTGGAGTTAGTTCTTGTGTATGGTGTGAGGTACGGATCTTGTTTCATTTTTCTGCAAATGGATATCCAGTTTTCCCAGCACCATTTGTTAAACAATCTCTTCCCCATTTAATGGATTTCAGCCCTTTGTCAAAGATCAGCTGATCATAGGCCAATGGATCTATTTCTGGGTTCTCAATTCTCTTCCATTGGTCTATGTGTCTGTCATTGTACCAATACCAGGCAGTTTAGAGTACTGTGGCTGTATAGTAGGTTTTGAGATCTGGGAGTGTGACACCTCCTACTTCATTCTTCTTCTTCAGTAGTGCTTTTTGCTTATCCAAGGTCTCTTTCCTTTCCATATAAAGTTAGTGATTGGTTTCTCCATATCCTTCAAGAATGCTGATGGGATCTGGATTGGGATTGTATTGAATGTATAGATTGCTTTGGGTAGAATTGACATTTTCACAGTGTTCAATTCTCCTTTCCACAAACATGGTATGTTCTTCCATTTATGTAGATCTCTTATGGTTTCTTGAGTAGTCTTTTGTAGTTTTCTTTGTATAGGTCTTTTGTGTCCCTGATAAAATTTATTCCCAAGTATTTTATTTTTTTGGTATCTATTGTAAATGGTATTGATTTCCTTATGTCTTCTTCAGCAACCTCTTTGCTGATGTAGAGGAATCCAACTGATTTTTGGATGTTGATCTTGTATCCTACCACGATGCTAAATCTCTCAATTAGTTTCAGTAGTTTTTTGACTAAGTCTCTTGGGTCTTCTAAGTATAGGACAATAGTACCAGCAAATAAGGATAGTTTTACTCTTCCTTACCAATTTGCATGTCTTTGATTTCCCTTTCTTGCCTTATTGCCCTGGCTAGGACTTCCAATACAGTGTTGAACAGAAGTGGTGCTAGAGGTCATCCTTGTCTGGTTCCCATTCACAAGGGGAATGGTTTCAGTCTCTCTCCATTGAGAATAATGTTGGCTGTTGGTTTTGCATATATGCCCTT
>NW_006921732.1:5828095-5829815 GCF_000298275.1 Orycteropus afer afer
TTTTTTTTTTTCTGTGTTTTTTTTTGGTCTGTCTCTCAATCCTTTGAAGATACCTAAATATAATTCTTTTGAATTCATTATGAGAGAGTTCCAGTGCTGCTTCTTCCTCAGGGATGTGTTGTGGATCTGTATCCTGTTCCCTTGTTTCTACTACTTTATCTTGGTTCTTTGTGGGGACTGTGATGGTTTGTTGTCTCTGAGACATTGTGGCATTTGTTGTATTAAGATCTCTGTTAACTGTTTGTGAAGAGCATTCAAGGGTGATTCTGGCTCTTCTTGGTGGTTTTTTATCATTGGCCTGTTGATGGAGAAGGAGGTGGTGGTGCTCTGTCAGTAAGTGAAGTTGCAGGAGGTGCAGGTGTAGTTGTTTCTTATGGGGACTATTGCTGTCTCCCACTAAATTAGACAAAAATTACAACTGAATAACCATCAAAAGGCTAAAAGCACATGGGCAAACATACACCATGTAATCACACAGAAACAGTAACCAAAGAAAGACAAAAAGGAAAAAGAACAAGAAAACCTGCAATATCTGGGTATAGGGCAATATGAGGAAAAAGGTAGAGAAAGGGAATAATGAAGAAAACAATGGGAAAAATGCAAAAAGAAAAACAAGGAACAGTGTTAACCACAAGAAAGAACAGAAAAGAGAAAAAGAAAATTTTAACCATGAACAGTGAAAAGAAAAAGTGCTGAAAACTAGGACCTGGAAGGGGAAGAATAAAGAATAATAGTAAAAAGGACAAATGTATTAATAATAATAGTAGTTTTAAAACAGAGAAAAACAAGCAAACTATAACCCAGAAAAAAGAAAGAGAAAAAAAATCAGGGGAGGGTAGGGCAGGGCACCCAGGCTTTGCCTGAGCACACAGACAGGGATGGAGTTCCTGCGGGCCCAGAAGATGGGTGGGAGTGGGGGATGGCTGCACCTCCATTTGCCAAGGGGTGTGGGGTATAAGAGTAACAAGGGAAATGTCGCACCTTTTCAGTTGTCCAGGTCTGGAGTGTCCTTGGGGTTACTGGCAAGCAGAACCTGTTTTTAAGGCCCTGGAATCTGGTAGAGTGCTGCCTCTTTAAATATCCAAAACGGTCAAGCCACTTGTAAGCATTCAAAATGGCAGCACCCTCTGGACAGGCAAAAGTCCACAGCTCAGCCCGCCTTTCTCTTCGCTGGTGCTTTGCATTTTATTTCCCAGCCACCAGAGCAGTCCTCTGTGCAGTCCTTGGCTAGCAGGGCAGATTTTTAGGTTAATTCTTAGGTCCTACCACCACTCAGCACTCGCCAACGTGTCTGTGCCATGCCGTCAGGCTTGCTCAGGATTGTTTCCAGACTACAGCTCCATATGTTTCCTTTTTTTGGTGTTTTCATGCAAATTCCCCTGCTAGGTGGGGTTTAGTCCACTTCTGTAACCTTCCCTTCAAGGCTCAGGGGTCCAGGATTATCTTCTGTGTCTGTGTTAATTGGTTCCTCTTTTCTTTTGTTGAAGAGGGTCTGTGCAGTCTTTCTCCCTATTCCGCCATCTTGCCGGAAGTTCCTGTTGAAGATTTTTACATCTATATTCATGAGGAATATTGGTCTAAAGTTTTCCTTTTGAGTGATGTCTTTCCTGGTTTTGGTATCAAGGTTAAGCTTGCCTCATAAAATGAAGTTGGTAGGATTCCGTCCTTTTTCATGTTTTGGAATAGTTTGAGTAGGATTGATGTCAATTCTTCTCTGAAT
>NW_006921732.1:5830231-5836857 GCF_000298275.1 Orycteropus afer afer
TTCTTTTTCTAATTGTTGGAGATGTTGGTTTAAAATGTTGGTTTTGGCTCTTCTTTTTTGATGTGTTCATTGATTGCTATAAATTGGCCTCTGATCACTGCTTTTGCTGTGTCTCAAAGATTTTTGGTATATTGTGCTTTCACTCTCATTTGACTCAAGGAATTTTTTTTAATTTCATTTTTTGTTTCTTCTGTTACTCAGTCATTCTTGAGGAGGGTGTTGTTCAGTTTCCATGTGTTTGCTCTTTTTCCATTGATCTTCTTATTGTTAATTTCTAATTTTATAGCATTGTGATCTGAGAAGATGCTTTGCAGTATTTCAGTGTTTTAAATTTTATTGAGGCTTGCTTTATTGCCTAACATATGGTCTTTCATGGAGAATGTTCCATGTGCACTGGAATAAGATGTATATTGTGCTGTTGTTGGGTGAAGTGCTCTGTAGATGTCAACAAGGTCAATTTGGTGGATTGTTTTATTTAGTTCTTCTGCATCTTAGTTGAGTTTCTTTCCAGTTTTTTTATCTTTCATTGAAAGTGGTATATTAAAGTCTCCTACTATGACTGTGAAATCATCTATTTGTCTTTTAGATTCTGTTAAAGTTTGATTTATGTATTTTGGGGCTCTTTCATTGGGTCAATAGACATTTATTATGGTTATATCTTCTTGTTCAATTTTTATATAATGTCTTTAATCTTTATATAATGTCCTTCCTTGTCTCTTATGGTGGTTTTTGTCTTTAAATCAATTTGTTCAGAAATTAATATTGCCACTCCTGCTCTTTTTTGGTTGCCATTAGCTTGATATATCTTTGTCCAACCTTTGATTTTTAGTCTATTTTTGTCTTTGTTTCTAAGGTGTGTCTTGTGTAGACAGCATATTGATGTGTTATATTTTCTTATCTAGTCTGAAACTCTCTCTCTCTTGAGTACTGCATTTAATCTAGTGACATTCAGTGTAATTATTGACAAGTATGAATGGGTTGCTGTCATTTTGTTATGTGTTTTTTTGTGATCTTACTGGTTCCATACAATTTTCTGGGAGCTCTGGTAGCATAGTGGCTAAGGCACTTGACTGCTAACCAGAAGGCTGATGGTTCAAACCCACCAGCCACTCCTTGGAAGGAAGATGGGGTGATCTACTTCCGTAGTGATACTGCCTCAGAAACCCAAGGAAGGGTCGCTATGAGTCGGGGCCGACTCGACAGCACAGAACAACAACAGCATACAATTTTCTATGCTGATTTCATTTTGTTTATGAATTGTGTTATCATTTCCTTCATTGCTATTGTTTTAGTATTTGCTAAATATTTGTGCTTGTCCCGTTTTTAATTTTGATGTGAAGATTTATCAGTTTTCTTTGAGGTGACCCTGTGATTTATAATTTTCTCCCTGAGTTTAGAACAGTCCATTCTATCTTGCAACTCTCTTGAATTCCTCACTGTGTTAGATTAGGTTCTCTAGAGAAACACAAAAACCAGCAAAGCATATAGCTAGAGAGAGAGAGAGAGAGAGAGAGAGAGAGAGAAGGAAATTTATCTTGTGAAAATGACTCACAAACGTACAGAAGTTGGCAAGTCCAAAGTCCCTGGAGGAAACTTCAGGCTGGTGGCAGCCTTAGCTTCTGCAAGTGCAGGGGGCCGAGCAATTCAAGGCTGGCAGGCAGTACTCTGGTTGTTGACTCCAACAAAAGATGAATCCAAGATCTCCAGGCCGAGCAGTGGGCTGCTCCTTCATGGAAGTTTGTAGTCCACACACCAGGGTTCCAATCCCTCAAAGAATGTCTCTCTTCCCAGGATGACCCTGGATATCTTGGAAGCAGACCACACCCCCCAGGGAAACTCCCCTTGGGAAGACTGGCCACTCAGAACACAGTCATCTGATCCCATCATGGGAACAACCACATAGAACAGGGGTCCAGCCAAGTTGACACACAGCTCCAACTATCACACTCACCATTTAGAACTTTTGTAACTACACTATTTTTTCTCTCTTTTGGGTTTGTAGTTGTCCTCATTTGCCAATTGATGTCTCTGATTCCCTGTTTAAAACCTTGTAAGCATATTTTACTTTGGATACTTCCATAGCTGTGTTGGTTTCTGGGTTATGTCATCATGGGTATTAATGGTTGGTTGTTGTTTACTATTACTGGTTCTCTGTTCAAAGGACTCCCTTTAATATCTGTGAGGTTGATCTGGTTTTAACAAATTCTCTTAATTTCTGATTATCTGGAAATCTCCTAATTTCACCATTAAATTTGAGGGACAGTTTTCCTGGGTGTATAATTCTTGGTTGTAAATTTTTCTCTTCTGTTCTCTTTTATATGTACCATCCCACGGCCTTCTTGTCTGCATAGTTTCTGCTGAGATATCAGATATCTTATTGTTTTCTAGGTAACTTTTCATTTTTCCAATGCTGCTTTCAGGATTCATTCTTTGTCTTTGGTTTTGGTGAGTTTGATGATGATATGACTTGTTGATTTTCTTTTGGGGTCTATCCTATTTGGGGTTCGTTGGACTTCCTGAATGGATATAGTCTCATCTTTCATCATATCAGGGAATTTCTCTTCCAACAAATCTTGGACAATTTTCTCAGTGGTTTTCTTTTTCTCTTCCTGTTCAGGAATTCCAATTACATGTAAGTTATTCCTTTTGATGGTATCCCACATGAACCTTTGATCTTTTTTTCTCATTGCTCCTTTTCCAAAGAAGTATTCAGGTATTTGTCTTCAATCTCATGAATTCTGTCTTTCATTGATTTGATTCTGCTCCTTTGCCCTTTCAATGTATTATCTATTTCTGAAAATTTAGTATTAATCTTCTGGATTTCTATCTGTAGATTTTATATCATTTCTAGTTTTTAATTTATTTTGTCATTTTGTTCTTGTATTTTATTCTGAAATTGTTCTAGGGTTTTGTCTGAGTTTTCCTTAATTTTGTCAGTGTTTTCCTTGATCAGTCTCTCAATCCCTTGAAGGTACCTAATTCTTTTGAATTCCTTATGAGGGAGTTCCAATGCTGCTTCTTCCTCAATGATGTGTTCTGTGTCTGTATCCTGTTCCCTTGTTTCTACTGCTTTATCTTACTTCTTTGTGTGGACTTTGATGGCCTGTTGTCTCCGAGACGCTGTGACTTTGTTGTATTTATATTTAGATATTTAATGTTGGAGTGATTCGCCCAAGATTTTCATTTTCTTTTTCTTTCTTTCTTTTTTTTTTTTTTAATGTATCTGAGTAAGCAAGATACTGTGCTCCTCTGTTCACTAGTTGGCAGCACTTATACACTCAGTACCTGTCTCCTGGTGGGAATGATAGAGAATTAGAGTGGCTGCACAGATCTCTGTTAACTGTTTGTGAAGAGCAGTTAAAGGTAAGGCAGGCTCTTATTGGTAGTTGTGTATCGTTGTCCATTTGGTCCAGAAGGAAGTAGTGGCTCTCACTCAGTAAGTGAAACTGCAGGAGGTGTTGGTGTGGTTGCATCATACAGGTACAGTTGCTTTCTCCCACTCAGTTAGGCAAAACAAGAATTGAAAAACCATCAAAAAAAGTAAAAGCAAGAGGACAAAAAACACACACCACATAAACACACAGGAACAATTACCAAAAAGAGAAAAATAAAAAAGGAGGAGGGGGAGGGGAAGGGGGAGGGGAAGGGGAAGGAGGAGGAGGAGGCAATAAATGAGAGAAAATATTTAAAGAAATACTTTAAAAAGCCAAAAGAAATATGTATAGAAAAAGCGGGAAAAAAACTCCACACCATCTGGGCCGGGGTGGGGGGAATAAGAGAAAAAAAGTAGAGTAAAAGATTAAAGAAGAAAAGAATGGGGAAAATGCAAAAAGAAAAACAAGGAATGGAGAGAACCACAAGAAAGAAACAGATAGGAACCAGAAACAGGAGGAGAGAGAAAGCTGAATATTAGAACCTGGGAAGGGAAGGAGAAAAAAATAATAATAAGCACACACAAAGAAGAAAATAATAATAATAATGTTGTTGTTGTTATGTGCTGTGGAGTCAGACCCAACTCATAGCGACCCCTCCTTGGGTTTCCAAGGCAGTATCACTATGGAAGTAGATTGCCCAACCTTCCTTCAGAGGAGTGGCTGGTGGGTTTGAACTGCCAGTCTTCTGGTTAGCAGTCAAGTGCCTTGGACACTATGCTACCAGAGCTCCTAATAATAATAATAATAATAGTAATTTGAAAACAGACAAAATCAAATGAACTAAAAAAAAAAAAAAAAAAATCTTGGCAGGGTGGGCAGGGCACCCAGGCTCTGTCAGAGCACACAGACTGGGATGGAATTCCTGCCAGATCAGAAGGTGGGTGGGAGTGAGGGATGGCTTCACCCCTGTTCACCAAGAGGATGTGGGTTATAAGAGTAACAAGGGGAATATTGCACCTTTCCAGTGCTTCATGTCAGGTATGTCCTTGTGGTCCCTGGCAAGTGGATCCTATATCCTATTCTTAGGTCCCTGGAATCTGAGAAAATGGTGTCACTTTAAGTATCCAGGATGGTGGAGCCACTTGTAAACATTCAAACTGGCTGCGCACTCTGGACAGCCAAGAGAAGTCCACAGCTCAGCCTGTCTTCCTCTTCGCTGCTTCACCTTTTATTCACCAGCCACCAGTGCAGTCTTCTGTGAAGCCCCCAGCTAACAGGGCTAATTTTTAGATTCTTACACAACTTGGCAATATCCTCGTGCTGTCAGGATCGCTGACAGTCCACAGCTCTGTATGTCTCTTTTTTCGGTGTTTTATTGCAGATTCTTCTTCTAGTTGGAGTTTAGTCCACTTCTTTGTCCTTCCTGTCAAAGCTCAGGGCTCTAGGATTATCTTCTGTGTCTGTGTTGTTTCCCCTTTTCTTTGTTGAAGAGGGTCTGTGTAGTTTGACTGTCTATACCACTGTCTTACAGGAATTGTCTAATTTTCTTTTAAAAGACTCTCAGAGCTCTGCTTTAGTAGAGTTGGAATTCAGGCTTAGTCCTAGTGGACCTTTTCCCTCATTAGAGTGCTCCTTCCTTCCTTTCTT
Organism: Orycteropus afer afer; assembly: GCF_000298275.1. Lineage (NCBI taxonomy): Eukaryota > Metazoa > Chordata > Mammalia > Tubulidentata > Orycteropodidae > Orycteropus > Orycteropus afer. The sequence goes on from NW_006921732.1 coordinate 5,835,253, forward strand.
TAGTTCTTTCAGCCTCTGCAAAAAGGTCATGGGGGCAGCTTCATCTTCTGATCTCCTAATTTCAGGAGGGGGAGAGAAAATTACCATCAGCAGTCCAAGGCTGATTCCTTTGAGGCAAAAGTCAGACATGTGAACACCCTCCAACCTTCTTTTTGACCCTAATCATCCCTTCAACGGCACTCACTACTTCTCTTCTGTGTTCAACAACTCATTGCAATGGCCACACAGAATACATATAATTACAGGGTTTATTAGGGAAGTAATAGGTTACAATTCAGGTTTAGAAATGCTCAGAATACAATTCTTGTATCAGAACAGCCTCCCTTCAGTCTTGCCCTCTTGGCCTGGCCTCTGCCCTGCTCAGACAAGGGTTACAAAGCTTTTAGCTCTGCTGATAGGTGCACTTAGGTACACCCCATTCCACCAGCAAGCCTCCTGTGCAGAGGCAATTAGCTTTCTTGCCCCGTGGGCCAGCAACCCCATTGCTCTGTTTCATGCCAGTCTCTTTGTTCTGCTGCCTCTGCTGCCACTGTCTCTCTGCTGTCATCTTAGTGTAGGGATCTCAGGTCAAAAGACACTCCACTACCAGTGTCTCTCTCTTGATGGCAATGAGATCCTCCTTACCACCTCTGGGATGGCTCATTTTAAGCCTAGCCAGATGGCAAAACTGACCAATCCTCACATTAAGGTTCCATACACCTTATTTCTATGGTCCCACCCCACAGTGGTGCCATCTACCTTATTTACATTACTAAAAAGCTATCCAGTCCCCTTGGTAGGCCACAAAATACCTAATATTTACATAGTTCCACCCAGTCATCTGGTGGCCATCACAAAGACCAAGACTAGAAAAGTCAGAGTAAGTAATTCAGAGCACTACAGCTTCTTTACTATAATCTTTTAAAATAAAAGTCATCCTTGCTTGTTTTAACATTGTCCAGTGCAATTCTTTTCTTTGACATCTCTAAGGGAACTGTTCCAGACAGAAGGAACAATATATCTAAGGGGCCAGATATAAAAGAACATGTGCATTTAAGGAACTGAGAGAAGCTCAGTGTGGTTAGAATGTAGAATAGTAAGTGGTAAGGGTGTAGAAGAGGCCAAAGCCAGATCATAGAGGACTTTACAAAGTCATGTTTAGGAGTTTAGGCTCAAATCCAAGGGTACTGGATTTTAATCCAAGGGAAGCAGTTGAAGGGCTTTAAGCAGGGAAACGGAAAGGGGTGGTGATGATGAGACCTACTGCAGTTTAGAAAGATCACTCTGGCTGCAATGCTGTAGATCAAATTGGAAATTAAGAAAAAACTATTATTAGCTGCCACCAAGCTGGCCCTTGATGGGGCCCCATGCACAAAAAGCTGCTTGGCCCTGTTCCATCCCCATGGTCAGTTGGGGATCAGACCATTATGATGCATAGGGTTTTCATTGCCTGATTTCAGAAGTAGATCATCAGGACTTTCTTCCCAGTGTGTCTCAGTCTGGAAGCTGCATTGAAACCTCTTCAGCATCATGTTGTTGCTGTTAGGGTCTGTGGTGGTTATGTTTGTGTGTCAACTTGGCTGGGCCTGGTTGAGTGGCTGGGCAGCTGGATGTAGTATTCCCCAT
>NW_006921732.1:5837195-5863018 GCF_000298275.1 Orycteropus afer afer
AAGAGGCAGAGCTGAAGCCCAAGGTCGAGGGGCTTTCACCCAGCCCCTAGAGCCTGGCACTTTGAACTTGGACTTAAAGCCTCCAAACTATGAGAGAATAAACTCCTGTTTGTTAAGGCCATCCCATTTGTGGTGTATTCTTGTCAGAGTGGCACTAGATAACCAGAATAGGTGCCATCAAGCAAGGTCTGACTCATAGTGACCCTATGTACAACAGAATGAAACACTGAAGGTCCTACACCATCCTCGCAGTTCTTGCCATATTTGAGCCCACTGTTGCAGACCATCCCCTTCCCCCTTTTCATTGACCTTCTACTTTACCAAGCATGATATCCTTCTCCAGTGAATGATCCCTTCCGAGAACATGACCAAAGTAGGTGAGATGAAGTCTGGTCATTCTTGATTCTAAGGAGCATTCTGGCTGTACTTCATCCAGGACAGGTTTGTTCATTCTTCTGGTAGTCCATGGTATTTTCAGTATTCGATATCATATCAACATGCAAATCTCCCACTTAGGGACAGGTGATGGCTGCACATGAGGTGTGTTGGCGGAGATTTGAAGCTGAGTTTTCTGCATGGAAGGTGAGAATTGTAGCACTGAACCATCACAGCCCTCTGTGGAAAAACTAGAGGTCTGCAAGTAGTTGTTAAAAATCCATGGTGGTGGCAATTCAAGATGTTGACCTGTACTGGGATAGGGGCATTGGAAATAGAAAAGTGGGTGGATGTGAGATGGAATACCAAGGGGTTGACAAAGGCTAAAAAGTAGACTGGGAGGCAGGGGGATAAACCAGGAGTATTGTGTCCTAGAATCCAAAGTAAGGGCATCCAGGAAGGGAGTGGGTGACAGTATTAAGTACAGGTAGACCCTGACTTATGACAGGGTTCCATTCTGGTGACTCCATTGTAAGTTGATTCTGATGCAAGTTGGATACCTTTTTATTTTTTCATTATTATTGCTTTTTATTACCAATATCTTTATATATCTGATCTTTGTCTTTTGATTTGGAAACATTACATATAAACATCTGCATGTGAACAACTGGGAATGATAACATCAGCAGATTATGCACTGCAACATTGTATAAAATATAATGTTGTACATTAGTACATTCATAATTAGTGCATTACTAATGATGTTAAAATAAAAAAAGAAAGACGGTCATAAATGTGGTTTGTTGTAACCTGAGTATGTCATAGATTACCTGTACTACTTCCAGGTCAAGGCAAATAAAGGCTGGAAATGTTTATAAGATTTATAATCAAGGAGGTCCTCATTGGTATGAGAGCCAGGTGGGGGCAGAAATATTGGGATAGAGATAGGCATAAATTGCTATGGGAGCATAGAGTTGTTACTTAAGCCAGCCTGAGAGATTAAGGAAGGCTTCCCGGAAGAGGCATTACCTAATTGTAGTCTTTAAGGATAAATAGGTTGTAGTCAGATGAAGAGGGGGAGAAGAGAAATATAGGTAGGGAATACTACATGGGCAATTGCTCTTTGGGAGCACTAAACATACCTAGGAATTTGGGCAGTTACTTCACCCATTCCCTCATCTGTAAAATGGAAATGGTAATATTGATACTGATCTCACAAGACTGTCAATGAAGACTGAGATAATTTACGCAAAATATCTGGAAAACATTTGGGACTCCACAACCCCCGCCCCGCCCCCAAAGAATCACAACAAAACAATACTTTCAGGTTTAAAAAAATGAATTTAATCTCTGTGTAGAAACAGTGCAGATTTTACAGATGTCCACGTTTGGTTTTTAGTTCACCAAGATGATGTCGGTACAGCTAGTGAGATGCAGCACAGCACCCTCAGTCCCCTTGCTTCCGAAGGGAAACCAGCTGCAAAGGGCACTGAGTCCTGAAGCTAACGGAACTGGGGACGGCAAGACAAGAAGAGCAGGAACGGTTCGTGTGACCCAACATCTAACATGCCTGTTACATCAAATATGGTCATGTGGGCGGAGGAAGAAGACAAACAAGGAAAATCCACTTGGGTACAATGTAATGGAGTTTGCAAACCGGTATCTCATCCCAAAATTAATAACAGCTTGTATAGAATAAAACACTTTTAAAGCCCAAGGTTCATACAAGTATGTTTTCTTTTGTAGTTTTTGTAAAAAAAAAAAAAAAAAGTATCAAAATCTTCATGTCTTTAAATATATCTATCTATATATATAAACAGGTGGCTTTTTTCTTTATTACTTTTTATAGCACAGTGTTTGCAAATGCAGAGCTTCTGCAGATTCTTGACCGTGCACGTGGTGCAGAGCCTGAATGGACGAAGCTTCCTGATTTCTAATAGCTGACAATTTGAAGCTGTAATCCCTCACCTCCTAATTCTCCATACCCTGAAAATCCTTAATACTCCAAAAGTGAGAAGACTCCAGTACTCTGCCTTCATGCATTGATGGGCAAAGAAATTGTTTACTCTGAAACTTTTAACTCCTCACTTAGACTCTGTGAAATGATGCGTATGGCTGGAGTTCAGGAGTGGGGTGGGGAGGCTCACTCTTCCCCTTCCCACTGCCCCCGACTGGCCAGTGACTAGGTCCCCTCTCCAGACTCCATGCCTTCAAAACTGCCAGGTTTCTTTCTCATGGTTGAGGAAATCTCAGGGGCTCTTGACTACATGGAATGTTTCTGTGACAAGCTCACTGCCCTTCTATTAGTTTTCATTAGCCATATCAAAAAAAAAAAAAAAAAAAAAAAACCTGTGAAAAACATTGAGATTTCCCTTTGGCCGCTAGAAAACTTGAGGCTGAACACTGTCACGTCTGCAAAGTGCTGGCAACACATCCTGGTGAATTTTCCATGATGCACATGGTGCTTCCTACGTAATAAATGATCAAGGAGTGCTGCTTACTTGAATCAGAAATTAAATATTAGTATTTTATAAAGTGCTTACTTTGAACCTGTCTTCCCTGCTAGCCTCATTTCTTGCTAAGTCTCTCTCGAGCCTTTTGCACCAGCTATAATGGACTATTGTGCAGTTCCTTAAAATCCCCAGTCTCACGCCTTTTGTCTTAGCCCAGTTTCCTCTGCCTGAGGCAGCTTTAACACCCTTATGAATTTTTAAGACTTAGCTTAAGGTCACTTCTTCCATGATGCCATTCTTGACCCCATTTGTCATCTCAGGGTAGAAATGACCCCCCTCTCCTTTGTGCCCCAACAGTACTCTGAATACAATCTCCCCTTTTTGTTTCCACTTATGTCTTCCTCTTCTGATTCTTTGAGCTCCCTAAGGACAGATGGACATTTACATCTGCAGTACCTGGCTTAGTACCTGGCACACACTTGGTACCTAGCGAATGGTTTCAATGAATGACTATACTGTAGTCACGTGGAGAACTGGAGGGATCAATAGTACTCATTGCCATAAATCCCATCTCATTCTCCTTTTGCCAGGTGAGGTTACCTCACTCTTTTTATAATCATGCTATCAAGAGTACAAAGGGGTCCTGGTGGCACAATATTTAAGTGCTCGGCTGCTAACTGAAAGGCTGGTGGTCTGAACCCACCCAGCAGTTCTGCAGGAGAAAGACTGGTGATCTGTTCCTGGAAACATTACAGCCTAGTAAGCCCTATGTGGCAGTTCTACTTGGTCACATGGGGGTCACTATGAGTCAAAATTGACACCCAACAGACAACATTATCACGAGTAAATAAATAACATTCTAGTTTGCCGTGTTTCTGCCAGTGCATTTTTAATTGTACGGGACAGCTAGGGTGTCAGATAGGTAGCATGTGTGATGCAATGTTAGGCAGCCCGAAGTAGTTCCCTGGAGAAGGAAAGGGAGAAAAATGTGTCCCGCTTCCTTTTATTAGAGGAAATATTGTCAGCTAAATTCATTTTCCACCCCTGCCTGACATTATCTCTAAGATTCCTTCCAGCTCTGTAGTCTGACTCTATGATTCATTATTGGCTGCAGATAAGTGATGGGCACAGTGGCCAAAAGGCAACAGAAATGGAACCGCATTTCAGAATGAGGCTCAAAAACCCCCAAATTTGGAAAATGTCCCCTTAGTCTACGAATTCTTATTCTCTCTGTATGTGTTTTCTCTGTTTTGCAGGAGCCCTTCTACAGTCACTCTGCAGAAGGAAGACTGGGCGATCTATTTCCGTAAAGATTACTGCCTCAGAAATCCAAATGGGGTGGTTATGAGTCAGAATCGACTCGATGGCAGTGAGTTTTGTTGGTTTTTCTACACACAAGACGTGGATTCCATACTCCTGGCAGGTACTGGGAATAGGGGAGGGTGGACCTGACGCCTCCAATTTCATCTTATTTACTGTCATGCAGCACTGTGAGGATTTTACTGTTTGTCTTTCATAGGTTGCTCCCACTGTTGCCCTCTTTCAAACTCCAGTTGCAGCTATTCAGGAAACACCGCTGTCTGTGAGGAAAGCTGTGAGTTTCATCATTGCTTTCAGATCTCAGGCTGTGTCTTCCTGACCTGATTCTTCTTTTTTTTTTTTTCTGTGAAGGCCAGGATCTGACGGAAAGTTTAGAAATTATGCATTAGTCACTGTTGTCATTTAATTCCCCAGGAAATTCCACAATTTCTTTGGAAGCAGTTTACAGAAAAAGTACTTGTTTTGTGTAAAGTTCAATGTTTTTCACTATTTTTTTTTCAGTTAAAAATAATTTTACTTTCCATTCTTGAAAGAATAGTAGGAAATGATTATGCTCCATAGGAGTTGGCCACCTGTTCTTTGAATTCTGTTTGGTGTTGATCATTCTAGGTCAATTACATTTACCCTCTCAACAAACATGTCATGACTGTCAACATATGTGTATTATGAGGACACTGTTTATGCAAAACATGGTGCTCAGGGTCCGAACACAGTTGTTTTCTCAGAGGTTATGAGATCATGAGTGATGTAGAGGAAGGTCTTAGGAATAGGGTAGTAGGACTCCTCAAGGTCTGCTTAGAAATTCAAAGGGTATCAAGCTGGTGAGACATCCAAGTTTCATTGATGTGGGGGCTGGGAGTGGCATTTGCTTAAATGTGTCCAGTTCCAGGTATGCTAAGGTTAGATCCATGACCTCTTCCACTTCTCAAGCCAAACACTTCCGGGTCACACCTTGCCCCTCGTTGTCCAGTGGGAGTGAAGTGGCAGAGCCGCAGGGAAATAATTAAGACAAGACTACACGTTGGATGAGGGAGCCAGCGTGGCCTGAATTCCTCCTGGACTGCAGGATTACGTTCCCAATGGTAGGCTCCCACAAAGAGAAAACAGCACTTCTTCCCACCCACCATGGCCCAGGAAAAATAAAGAAAGTGTCCATAATGGGGAAAAAAAATCTATACATATACCCAGAGTTTCTCCATTTATTTACAAAGCAGTAAACCAAACTCCTGTGTGAACATGTATGTCCAATGTACTATATTATGTGTGCCATTTCCCCCCCTTAAAAATGACTTCTGGTTTGGCTACCTTTTCTGACTTAAGCCAAAAATTAGTCTCACCTATACAGACAGATGATGGTAAGAAACCTATTACTTTAAAATGTTTTTCCCACCTAAAGGGAATGGTTGGAAGTAAGGAGAAGGGAGAAATAGAGATGTAGGAAAACCTATCCCACCATCCTAATCCTCATCCACAGCACATCGCAGATGTTCAGTGCTGAGGTAGCCCCCAGGGGGAACTTGGGATATCCTGCAAACCCTCTCCACTTAGCTCTGTATGTCAGGATGGCACCCCACAGGGTGCTGTAAAGGAAACTTAGTGATTTTAACCCTAGTGTCTTGAAGGAAATTAAAGTAGTTACTCAGAGAGCTGAACTTTTAAAAACTAGGAGGAGCTGAGGTGCTGGTGTGTTCTGATTTGAGCTCACAAGTACTTCTGGCCCTGTAAACAGTCTGTACACTGGCCTCAGCAACAGAGCACAAAGCCCAGGTAGGAGTCAAAGCAGCCATGGGTGAGCCATGGGCTTTTCCTGACTGATTGGGGCCTCAGGAATAGCCAGAGGTGGGAAAGATCTGCCTCTTCCACCAGGTTTGCACAATCCATGGTATCTGTTTTCTGAGCCAAATTTCTGAAAGCTTCTCTGAAAACTACTGATATCCCTCTTGTGGACTGTTTTAAAACATATTTATCTTTGTGTATGGGAACAATAGCCATAGGTGCGCACACTTCTCTACAGACTTTTCTCTCTCATGTATACACACATAAACTTAAACACACACACACACATACACACACCTGTGTGGAGAGCCAACCAAATCCAACCAATCCCACTGCTATTGAGTCGACTCCAATTCATAATGACCCTGTAGGACAGAGTAGAACTGCCACATTGGGTTTTCAAGGCTGTAAATCTTTATGGAAGCAGACTGCCACATCTTTCTCCCACAGAGTGGCTGGTGGGTTCAAACCACTGACCTTTTGGTTAGCAGCCGAGCTCTTTAACCACTGTGCCACCAGGGCTCCTACGTGGAGAGCCAAGCGTACCAAAAAATAAATACTCTCACTTCTCTAAATTATTTATAGAACTAATCTTATTTTTGAAATATGTTAATAAATAATCTAAATGGGGAAGGGGTGGAAGTGTTTTTTTCTTTTTTTTACTTATGTTGATGGATAGCCACAAAGCATAATTATTTTATTTACAAAAAAACCAAAACCCCCAAACCTAAAAAAACCCCAAGAAACCAAACATCCCCTGAAAATATAGTTTTTAAATGATGAGTAAGCTACTGTACCATTGGGCCCAGTTTGGTTATGTACATTATGTTAGTCACTCAGCAGTAGCCATTCCATGAATTCCTCATGGGTAGTGCAACCAGTTAAAAAGTGTATAAAACATTATACATATAAAAACTCTCACATCCTTTGGATGTTTGCAGTTCATCATAACTTTGTGGTTACCTTTCCGCAACATAAATTAAAAAAAAAAAATTACACAAACACACACGCACAATCACACACACACTCACACAGACCCATGTACAGAAACCATCCATCCAGAGAGTGTAGTGCATGGGACTGAATTCCATGAGGCACGAAGAGAGTGGTCCCATCCTCAGGGCAGTCCATCATCTTCAAGGCTTAAAGCCACTCGCTGAGGGAGATAGATCAAAGAAGTCATCATTAGATCTATAGTAGCTCCTATTTCTTGAGTATCCACAAGAAACCAGACATTCAATTACTTTATAGGTATTAGCTCACATAATCTTCAAATACCCCAAGACACAGGATTTATCACATTTATTTTACAGATGAGGAAACTGAGACCCAATGAGCTTAAGCAATGTTTGCCCAGGATCACATAGCAAGTAGGTAAACATGAGCCCAGGTCTGTGAAAATCCGGAGCTGTTGCTTTTTCCATCATTTTATCCTGCCTCTTCATAAAGAGGGGCTATAGAGATATAAACCCTCTCAATCCTCCCTTATAGGACTGTAGGTCTGGCCAACTTTAGTGGGTTAACTTTGGCAAATGCTGAACCCCAGGCCATTAGCTACTTGTCTTCAGCCTGTTGATTACAATTAGGAAGGTAAATCTGCTGCACCCCTTCCAGCTAATTAATTATACAGAATTGGAAACTAATGCAGGTCTGTTACATTCAATCTTTCTTACCCTCACCCCTACACTCCAGTCATTAGATGCTAGATACCCCTCTGCCACAAATGACTGTCCACTAGATAATGAGCCTACTGACTCTGGAGCAGTTTATCCCATTGTGGACCCAAACAAACCAAACCCAACTGCCATCAAGTCAATTCTGACTCATAGCGACCCTATGGGACAGAGTAGAACTGCCCCATAGGGTTCCCGGGGCTATAAATCTTTACAGAAGCAGACTGCCTCATCTTGTTTCCATGGAATGGCTGGTGGGTTCGAAACGCTGATCTTTTTGGTTAGCAGCCAAATACTTTGACCACTACACCACCAGAGCTCCTTCCACTGTGGACAGTGGACTTAAATTCTTTCCTATACTGATGTGAAATCTGTTTCTTTATATCTTGATGTTCCCTGACTCTATCTCTTAAACTCAAGAGAGTTCGACATAGGACAACCCATGAAATTTGCAGATGGTGTTTGAGTTCCCTACCCTTCCTTCTGAGTTTTTTCTACATGTCTACCTTTCCCCAGTGGGTCCTGATATAATCTGGTTTCTCACTCTTCCATTTCCTTAGTACTTTCCTTTGGACAATCTCAGTTTTTCCAATCTCTCTCCTTCCCCACCCCATTGTATATATAATTTTTAAAAAGCTTTATTGAAATATAACTCACATGCTATACAGATCACCTATTTAAACACATTCAGTATTTTTTAAAATATGCTCATAGGCAACCACCACCACATTCTAGTTTTAGAATATTTTCTTTTCTCCCAAAAGAAACAATGATAACCAGTGACTCCTCATTCTCCCCTAGTATTCTTCTCATAGCTATGTGAATTTGGGCTAGTCACTTCACCTCTCTGAGCCTTAGCTTCATCATCTGTCAAATGGGAACAATAACAGAACCTACCTCATAGGATAGTTAGGGAATCAAATGAGATAACGTAGGTAAGAGCTTAATATAGTGCCTAATACACAGAGGGCCTGAGAGTTCTATATCAACCTCATCAGCACATAATAGAACATTCTACATGTGATTAAAAAAAAAAAAAAAAAAAACCCACACACATTTTTAAGCCTTTCAAATCATCTTTGGGCTATTTGTGGTTTTATGTGACTACCATGGCCTTGCTCCAATAGCACAGATATTTGAGACTATCTTCTAGTTCAGCCCCTTTCTCACTCTCTCCAAGACAGATCTTTAGGCTAAAAGACAGGGCCCAGCAGTGATGGTGGAGCTACCTGAGAAAGAGGCAGGGGAGAGAACCTTAGAAGAGGATAGGTTGTTGAGAATACTGATTTTCAGAGCTTCAAGGCGATTTATCCCATGATATCATGGAAGAAGCATGGGCTTTTGCATAAATACAGACTGGAGTTTGAATCCTGGTTCTGTCATTTTCTGGCTGTGTGACCTTTTTGTTGCTAGTACAACTGTAGAATCTGTCAAGTTGATTCTGACTCATGGCGACCCATGTGTGCAGAGTAGAACTACTCCACAGGGTTTTCAAGGCTGTGCCTTTCTGAAGCAGATTGTGAGGTGTGCCTTCCAAAGTGCTTCTGGGGGGTTCAAACTGCCAACCTTTTGGCTAGTAGTTGAGTGAGTAAATATTTATATCATGCAGGGGCTCCTATGTGATCTTAGGCAAGTTATTAATTTTTGAACTCAGTGTCTTCATTTGCAAAATGGGGCTAATATATCAACTTTATAAGGTTATTGTGAAGATTACATGAGAAAATATATGTAACACTCTGAGTACAGAGCCTGACAGATGGTCGGTGCTCACTAAATGTTGATTTCCTTATTCTACTACTCTACTTGTCTACAACTGATGGAAGCTTATTACATGGGTTTTAGACTCATCAGGAACAGCTCCTCCTGAGTCATCATTCCTTCTCTGGAAATAATGCCACTATACACATGCAGATTGCATTGTAATGTGCAAAGTGCTCTCACGTGTATTATCTCATTTGAACTTTGCAAACTCAGGAGGTAGGTAGAATGGGGGTTATTATTCCCATTTTATAAATAAAAGTGAACAGAGAGAAGGGATGAGATTACAGGGCGGTGGAAAAGAAAGCGGGGGAGTCATTGCCTCACTGCAGGCTTGCTGCTTCTTCCACTGTACTCGGTGGTCTCTCTGATCTTTAAACGGTGGTTAAACAATCATTTGCTTGCACTGGCTGAGGTTAAGGTCCATCTGCTAACCCTCCTCACTTGCTCAGCTTCCTTTCCCATGTTTCCCCTTCATGAACAATTTGTTTCAGCAGTAAAGCTACGTGCTCTGCCCTGTACTCGACCACTTCTTCCGCGTGCCATTTCCTCAGTCTGCAACGAGCCCATTGTTTCCTCTTTGCCCCCAATACCCAGCTTACAATCTGCAGCCTTCCAGAACCAGCAAGCCTTCTAGGACTGGCTGCACCTGCCTGGATTCATGCCCTCACTCACCAGCCCCTCGGACTTAGAGTGGCACTGCCCTACCTTGCACTTGACGACAGGCAGCTCGGAAAGAGGGTTCTTCGGGAGTTGGTGCAGCTGTGACCTTGGTTCTCCCGGCAAGACAAAAAGCTCCTTGAGGGCAGGGGCTGGGTCTTCCAGTTCTCTGGTCTCCCCAAGACAGGGCTCTGCCCACAGTGGGCGGTCAAAGCTGCTGATTGCCTGACAGGGGGATGGACTGGATGACCTCTGAGGTCACACTCAGCCCCCTGACTCTGCTACACAATAATGACATCCACACCAGCCACTTGGTGGTCTTTGCTCCCCCAACAAGCCATGCTCTGTTGTGCCTCTAAGCCTTTGCACGTGCTTCCATCTGGGATGCCACTTTCCTCCTTCTCTACCTGGAAAACTGCTATTTCAAGGATGTACTTCACCTGTCACCTACTCTGTAAGGCATTCTCTAGTTGATTCCCTAAACAAAATTAGTAGTTGCTTTATTGATGCTTCCACAGCATTTATTCAACAAATATTCAGTAGGAGCCAGCTATCCTATGCTAGGCACCAGGGAAAGAGAGTAATCAGACAAATCTTACCCTCAAGGAGCTCACGGTCTAATGGGGAGACCAATAACTAAAAAGACAAGTAGATGATAGTGTGACAGGTGCTATGAATGGAGAGCGGCCCAGAGGACTGTGGGAGAACGAAGCAAACTAGGGAAGCTTCCTAGAAGAGGAAACTTGGAGCTTCCACCATGGTACTTGGCACACAGCCAAACAACAATTTTAGCATTTCTACTCTCCCACCAGCTCCCTGGGAGCAAGTACCATTCCTTATTTACTTTTCAACACTTGATATGTCTAACCTGGTGCTTGCCACATACTTGGCATTTTGTTGAATTTTGTTTGTTGAAATGAATACACTTGAATTGAATGGCCATAGCTACAACTTCCAGGCCAAAGGTTTTTAAAACTTAATCTGAAATACTTTATTGCCAGGAAGAGCCTCTGAATACAAGGGGTCCTGATGCCTTTCCACCCCAACCACCTACCCCAGCATTTCTGGGTCCCCAGGGCCTAGAACAGTGCCTAGACATGGTAGGTTCTTGGTAAATGTTGAAGGAAGGAAGGAAGGAAGGAATGGTGAAAGGAAGGAAGGAAAGAAGACGGAAAGGGAAGAAAGATGAGAGGGAAGGAAGGAATTCTCCCACTATGGAAAACTTACTGCAGGATAGACGTGGCCAATCTGGGCAGTTCTCCCTATATGGAGTTCATCTTCATCCTCTTCTTCTGTTGTTTTCCTGTACACTGGGTTGTCAAAATTCATGCTCTTGGTATTCTTCCGCTTCCAGTTTCTCCAGATCAGGTATCCACTCATGCATAGCAGGGCTATTACCGCTGGAGGAAGGGACATGTCACACTGGAACCGCCAGCAGGCTTCCTCCCATTACTCAGATACCAGTGCATTTCTTGCCACCTCTACTACTTTACTGACCCCTGTTCCTGTGGGTTCTTTCTCTGTTGCCTGGAAGGCCCTTCTCTCCCTCATCAACTACTCATCCTGCAAGATCCGGCTTAAATGTGAAGTCCTCTCCAACTGCTCTAGGAAGAATCAGTTGCTCTTTCATGCATGCTCCCAGACTATGGGTATCTTACTTTATACATTCATACCCTCAACAGGCTGAGCCCTTTGAAGGCAGGGACTGTGTTTATCTCTCTCTACTCAGTGCCTAGCAATAGGTGCTCAGTAACATGTGAAAAATGAGTAAGTGGATTTCTTCCCCAAACTATTGCCCTCCGGCTTTCCTAGTTTTCTCTAAGAAAACCATTCTTTCCCCAAACTGGAAGGTGTGGTGTGTTTATTTCCAAAGCTGGGCTCTGCCAGAAGAGGAGCATTTCTAGAAGGGGACACAACAGGGCCACACAGGCTCTGAGTTAGAATAAATGAATATATTAATAGTAAAAGAGGAAGCATTCCCAACAGAGCTGGGTAAAAATAGGACAAGAACCTTCATAAGGTAGAAAGCAAATACTTGGAGCCTTCAAGTAGAGGCTGATGATTTCCCTATTTAGGATGCTATAGAAGAGGTTTCTGCTTTGGTAAGATTATAATAATTGATACCCAATAAAGATAGGAACAAAGCAAGGACACCTATTATCACTGCTACTATTTATTGCCCTGGAGATCTATCCAATGCAGTAAGAGCAGATAAAAAAAAATTAAAGGGTATAAAGATGGGAAGGAAAGAACTCAAACTGTTATAGCAGATATTTGTACATTTAGAAAATCTTATAGAAGTAGGTAAAAACTATTAGAAATAATTTCAGTTCTTCATGAATCAACATTAAAAAAATAAATAGCTTTCTTATTTATCAGCATAGGAGCTCTGGTAGCATGGTGCCTAAAGCACTTGACTGCTAACCAGAAGGCTGGCGGTTCAAACGCACCAGCCACTCCTTGGAAGGAAGGTTGGGCAATCTACTTCTGTAGTGATACTGCCTCGGAAACCCAAGGAGGGGTTGGTATGAGTCGGGTCCAACTTGACGGCATATAACAACAACAACAACAATTTATCAGCAATAATCAGTTACAAAATGGAATGGAATAAGAACATATTCTGATGAGTAACTAATCTGAGAAGCTGGACTATATGAAGAAGATCATGGTATCAGGATTGGGGAAGACTCATTAATAACCTGCAATACGCAGATGATACAACCTTGCTTGCTGAAAATAAGGATGACTTGAAGCACTTACTGGTGAAGATTAAAGACTATGGTCTGCAGTATGGATTACATTTCAACATAAAGAAAACAAAAATGCTCACAACTGGACCAATAAGCAGCATCTCAATAAATGGAGAAAAGATTGAAGTTGTCAAAGATTTCATTTTACTTGGATCAACATTCAGGAAAGCAGTAGTCAAGAAATCAGACATTATATTGCCACTGGGCAAATGTGCTGCAAAAGACCTCTTTCAGTTTTGAAGAGCACAGATGTCACTTTGAAGACTAGGGTGTGCCTAATCCAAACCATGATGTTTTCAATCACCTCATATGCATGTGAAAGCTAGACAATGAACAAGGAAGACTGAAGAAGAGTTGATGTCTTTGAATTATGGTGTTGGTGAAGAACACTGAAAATACCATGGACTTCCAGAAGAACAAACAAATCTGTCCTGGAAGAAGTGCAGTCAGAATGCTTCTTGGAAGCAAGAGTGGCCAGACTTCATCTCATTTACTTTGGTCATGTTGTCAGAAAGGACCACTCCCTGGAGAAGGATATCATGATAGTGTAGTGCCTAAGGCACTTGCCTGCTAACCAGAAGGCTGGCAGTTCAAACCCACCAGCCACTCCTTGGAAGGAAGGTTGGGCAATCTACTTCCGTAGTGATACCACCTCGGAAACCCAAGGAGTGGTTTCTATGAGTTGGGTCCGACTAAACGGCATACAACAACACAACAACAAAGTAGAGGGTCAGTAAAGAAGGGGAAGACCTTCAATAAGATGGACTGACACAGTGGCTACAATGACAGGCTCAAGTATAGCCAAGGATTGTG
This sequence comes from Orycteropus afer afer, assembly GCF_000298275.1. Taxonomy (NCBI): domain Eukaryota; kingdom Metazoa; phylum Chordata; class Mammalia; order Tubulidentata; family Orycteropodidae; genus Orycteropus; species Orycteropus afer. The sequence continues at coordinate 5,850,774 of NW_006921732.1, forward strand.
AGGATGGCACATGACCAGGCAGTGTTTTGTTCTGTTGTACATAGGGTTGCTATGAGTCAGAGCCGACTCAACAACACCTAACAACAACAAGGACATATTCACAATAAATGCAGCGCACTGCCACTGAGCCAGATTCAACTCATAGCAACCCCTCCTTGGGTTTCCAAGATGGTATCACTACAGAAGTAGATTGCCCAACCTTTCTTCTGAGGAGTAGCTGGTGGGTTTGAACCGCCAGCCTTCTGGTTAGCAGTCAAATGCCTTAGGGACTATGTCACCAGAGCATAATAGCTCCTAAAAAACTATAAAATACCTGAGATAGCCTAACAAGTAGCATGTTAGTCTTACATGAGCTATAAAATTCTACTGAAGAACATTTAAAAAAAAAAGAAAAAAGACTCAAATAAATAGACATGTAATATTCCTGGATGAGAAGGCGCAATACAATAAATATGTAAATTCTCTCCACATCAGTGTTTATATCCAAAGCAATCTCAATAAAAAGTCTATCATAATTCTTATTGACAAGATGATTCTAAAATTCACCTAGAATAGAGACTGAATAAAAACAGCTGAGAAAATGTTGTAAGAAGAATAATGCCTTCCAGATATTAAAATATATCTCCAAGTTGTGCTACTAGTATATAGAAATAGACAGATAATCAATGGAGGAGAATAAACAATCTAAAAGCTGGTCAAAGTATATATGGACATGTAGTTTATCATAAAGATGATATTTCAAGTCAGAAGGAAAAGATAGACTATTCAATTAATAATCTTTGGAAAATTAGTGAGACATATGGGGGGGGGAAGAGTTAAAGCCCTACCTCACACCATACTTCAAAATACATTCCAAATTGATTAAATATTTAAATACTAAAAATGTTTAAAGTAGAAGAAAATATAGAAAGATGTTTTAAAAATTTAGGGTGAATTAGGCCTTCCTAAGCAAGACTGCTCTGGTAGCATAGTGCCTAAGGCACTTGACTGCTCACCAGAAGGCTGGCAGTTCGAACCCATCAGCCACTCCTCGGAAGGAAGGTTGGGCAATCCTACTTCCGTAGTGATACTGCCTTGGAAACCCAAGGAGGGGTCGCTATGAGTCGGGGCCGACTCGACGGCAAACAACAACAACAACAACAACAAGCAAGACACAAAACCCAAAAGTCATAAAACAAAAGACTGACAGATCTGATACTTAACAATTGAAAAATTTAAGCACAGCAAAAGAAATTTAAAATTTTAGTAGCAGACAGAAAAATATTTTAACATATATTCAAAAGGTTTCATAGTCATTAATATAAATATTTCTATAAATAAGAACAGAGAAAAGAAACAATAAAAAATAAGAAAAGACTGTGAATAGGCCATTTGAAAAGGATGAAATGTAAATGAGCAATAAGCTTAAGAAAAGATGCTCAGCCTCACAGGGAAATATCAGGGAGATAATGCTCATCTTTATCTTCTTCTTCCCAGTATCCTCGGCACAGCCTCACACAGCATAGTTTTTAAAACATTCACTCATTGACTCACCACCATACTGGGTGGGGATTCCCAGAATAAAAGGACAAAGTCCTTTCCCTTAAGATGATCCTGATAAGGGAGATAAACCTATGAATGGACAATTAGAAATCAAAGATCCCACCCAGAGATGAACCAGTACGAGAGGTAGGATGTACAAGATACTATGTGAGCATTGGAGTGGGAGGAATGAATTGGCTTCCATGGTTCCTTGAAAGGCTTAAACAAATGTTATAGTCTGGCCATAACTTCTAGGCCCTAAGCTTTCCATGTTGTTTTCCATTCTTGGCTTTGCTCATGCTGCCTTCTCTGCCTGGATTGCTCTTGATCCTTCTACACTTGGCTGACTCAACTCAAATATCATTTCCAGTAGGAAGTCTTCCCTGCCCTCTTTTCCCTCTATGGTCTAAGTGCTTTCTCAGCACTTACACTCAACTCTTGCATACAGCTCAATCTTAGGACATACACATGTTATAATGAAATTACTTGTGTATGTGTGTCCCTCCACAAAACTATAAACATAGGAAGGATAGGAACCATGTCTTATTCATCTTTAACTACCCTCCCTCCCCTTATCACAGAGACTGGCACATAGTAGCTGCTTGATAAATGTATGCTGAGAACCAAAAGAAAGGTAGACAGTATGGCCTAGTAAAGGAATAGTAAGCAGCTCTACTCATTAACTCAACAAATATTTGATTTCCTGCCATGTGCCAGTGACTGCTAGGAGCTGGAGAGAGTAGTGAGCAAGAAAGGTACCAGCTCTGTCCTCCTCCAATTGGGCTTATGTGGCTGGAGCACATAGTGTGAATGAAGGGGTGATGGGACATGCAGCTGGATGGTGGGTTGGGGTGGGTCCTGAAGGGCCTGTGTGACAAGCTAAGAAACCACATTAAATAGGAATGGGAGTGGGCAGGAAGGCTGCCAAGGGCAGAAAAGTCAACAGGGCAGGTCAATGAACCAAGTTTTATATCCTTCTAGTGCTTTTCTGTAGGTCTCTCTCCTCTGGCCAGTGACTCTGGGGCCACACTTACCCATGGGTACAATGATCCCAATGACAGCAGCAGTGACTGTTGAACCCAACTTGCCACCTTCATTCCCATCTGTAAAACACAGACATTTGCAGAATGAGATGCAGATGAGTGATGCTCCATCACCAAGAGTCTAAGACCTTACTGGCCTCAAGCAGTAAAAACTACCGAACTCCTCCCTCTCATTCCAAAATGATGATCCTGGCTATTACTTAATAATTCAGTCTTTCCAGATCCTATCAAAATTCATGAAAGGCAAGCAGGGCAGAGGCTATCTGAATTTCACAGATGGGGAAATTGAGCCTTACTGATGCATTTGGGGACTCACAGATAAGTGGCAAAGCAGGAACTTGAACCCAGGACTTAGGACTCCTAGTCCCATGTCCTTCCCTCAGAATGGTGGGGGTAGGAAGTGGGGGCTGTGCATGGCAGAGTGAGCACTTAGGTTTTTATGTTGCTGGCTGACTGGGTCAGTTTTCTTTTTTAACCACTACCTGCTGCTTTGTTGGTTGTTTTTGGTGGTCTGTCCATCTGCCTTATTAGTTTACATGTAAGAAATAATTAAAATGGGGAGCAGTATATTGTTGTGGGATCAAGAATACATCGAGACTTCTTGAGTTCAAATCCCAGTTCTACTATTCTCTACTTGTATAACCTTGGGCAAGTTATTGTATTATCTATTATACATATATAATGTTGTATTTCTTTATCTTTACAATGGGGGTAATAATACGACCTACCTCCTGGGTTTGCTGTGAAGATTAAGTGAGGCAATTCATGTAATATGCTTAGCAAAGTGCCTAGCATAGCACTGCTGAATTTAAAGAGGGAGAGGAGTGGAATAGGGGTTGTTAGGAGACTTAAATAAAATTAGGTATATAAAAGCACACTCTAAATTGAAAAGTGCTTTGAAAATGTACTGCATTTTTTTCTTTCAGTGCATTATGCCATCTTTTTCATTTCCACAATCATCATCCTTATTGTCCACTAAGGCATGACAAGGAGCCAGGCCAGCATCTACATATGCTCCAAGGCGTGATAACTACCTACTGGCAATGGCCCAATCCCATCCTCTCAGTTTGTATGTTTCCCCAAATCACTCTAGGGAATCTAAATATTAATATGAGGAAAGAGCTAGACTGCTTACAACAAAGCAAACTATGGGAACTCTCTGTCCTCTCGTTCCGGGGCTCATGCAAACACTGGGCAGCAATATTAAATCCTAGAGCACAGTAAGGCCAGTGGTGAGACTCCCTGTCAGAGGCTCTGCCCCCAGAGGAGGGGACTGGCATTCACACCTGTTCCACCTGCCTCTCCAAACTTCAGGTAAGTGTTCAGCTCTGAAAAGACAACTTCTGCTGGCAAAACGAGCCCAAGTAGAAAGATGCTACCACGCTGCTTGTTTCTGGACCACCCGTGTATGGAAACAACTTTAAAAGATAGCTTATCCTTTTAAATGAACTCCCCCTGGCAGGTAACTCAATCAAAAAGGCATTTGTTGGTTAATGAGAGATAACATTTCTAGCAGTGACAATTACTGCTCCCGATGATTTAATAAGTGCTGAACTTAATTATTTTCATACCAAGGTTTGAAAAGAGGACGAGCAGACCATACTTGTGTATATTACTATCTGGGGAGCCTGCCCAGAGCTTCTGAAGTTTCCCAAACTGAGGACATTCCCTCATACACATGTCAGCATGTGTGAAACACAGACAGGATGCACACTCAAATAGCAAAGGGTATGCATAGCACTGCCGTTTACATTGTCTCCTGTATCTCTAAGGTCAGTCTTGTGATGCAGGTAGAAGGGTTACTACTACTTCATCTCTATAGGTGAGGAAAGTGAGGCCTAGTGAGGGGAGGTTGCTTCCCTCAAGACCCTCTGTAAGTGAGGTGCATCTCAGACACCTAAATTGCAGGTTGACACTCTGCCTCATTTGCTTCCTCCTCCGAGATATTTAGAATTCCTCTGGCCCTGGCCTGATCTCTTCTTCCCACAGATTCCCCAATCCTGGCTTTCCCAGAACCCTTCCATGTCATGAGAAGAATGGGGGACTTATTTCCTTACAGTGCTGGGAGTGGTTGCTAGTCGCAGGGCTTGCAGTGGATGGGCTGATGTTGGGAACCTTGGGGACACTAACTGAGCTTGGGACCGGAGCAGGCAGGCTTGGTGTCTCTGTGCTGTGGTTCTGGAAGGTGGGACTGTGGACGGTCATTCCAGGGGCTCTTGTGGTGGCGGCTACTGTCCTGGTCATGGTAGAGGCTAACGTCGTAGTTGAGGTAGATGGAGGTGCTGGAGGGGAAATAACCAGAGAGGTCACTTGGACAGAGAATTCTATTGCTTTAGTTCCTAAGTTACTTGCCTCTATGAATCATACTCATGAACTCATCCTTCACAGCTCAGTTCAAAAGCCACTTCTGTGAAGCCTTGCATAATCGCTTTGAATGGACTATGAGCTTTTCTTAGGCTGAATTCCAAGCACTTTGTCTATATACTTATGGTTCACTTAGATTTGACAAAGATGAGTCATTAAAACAATGCTATAGAATTAGGTGTGTGGGGGGTGTGGTGGTGACATACAAATTTGGAAGGGTTTTGCACTCATTGCTACACCATTATGTTTACATTCTCATTGCACTTTAAACAGTTGAAACTGGAAGTCATAAATGATGCAGCAGATTTATGCTCAAAGAAAAAGCCTTGGCCCTGTATCAAGATTGGTCAAATAATATAAATTTATGTGGATAAAGTATTAACCCAGAAATTTTTAGTCCCAATCACATTATAAAAGGGCTTCTATGGAGTGCCTTAAGTTGCTCTGGTAGTGCAGTGCCTAAGGCATTTGACTGTTAACCAGAAGGTTAGCAATTCTAACTCACCAGCCACTTTGCAGAAGGAAGATAAGGCAAGCTACTTCCATAAAGATTTGCTCCCTTGGAAACCCAATGGAGGTCACTATGAGTTGGAATTGACTCTATGACAGTGGTGTTTTTTTTTTGTTTTGTTTTGTTTTTTATGTAGTGTCTTAAGTTCTAGATGAAGTAGGAAAACATAGAGTCATCTGTACAGGAATTGGAGCAAATGAAGCCATGGGGATCAAGGTTCTTAACTTGAGGTTTTCAAGTGGTTCTAGAAACTCCCTGAAACTAAGTAACAGATGTTGTGTATACATGTGCACTTTTCTTGGGAATAAGTAGAGAAAGGCCTGGAAGGACCCTGGTGGATACCAGCACTCAAAGGGGTAAAGAAGAGGAGCCTGCAAAGACAACGAGTAGCCAGAGAAGACAGAGGAAAACCAGAAGCATATGGTGTCCCAGAAGCCCCAGGAAAATTTCAGCAGGAAGGGGTCTGGTATCCCCAGGACCTGCCCTCTTGGTAGCTTTGCTTACCTCGGTAGCACCTCTTCATGTCTGGGCCCAGCCACATGGTGTCAGGACAGGCACATGTGTACTTGGGAGAGTGGCTAGAGGTCTGAGGAGCAGGAAGGCACAGGTACTCACAGCCTCCATTGGGCTGGGCACTCAGCTCGCAGGCATCTGGAGCTAATGGCAGAGAAAGAGTGCTTGCAAGAGAGACCTGGGACACAGACAGGACCTCCAGGTGGTCCCTCCTCCTAAAGATGAGGCCCCTCCCACTCTGCTTGCTCAAGCAGCTTTCCCTTCTACTCTTATTGGGCACTGACCAGCACTGTACCTGGTGCTTTGTCCCCACACTCTCATAATGCTTACAATAACTGAGAGATGGTTGTTTTACCCTAGGTTAACACACAAAGACACCTAGGCTCAGAGAGAATGACTTATCAAAGCTATACCTCTAGTAATGCTAGAGTCAGGATTTAAATCCAGGTCGTTTTGGCTTCAAATCTAAGGTTATTCATCTCTCATTTAAATTTCTAGATTTAGGATCAGGTACCGACTTCATCTCCTTACCTTCCTCCTCATTCCCACTTTTACCCTGGAGGCCAACACCTCAGGTGTAGTTAGAATGAGTATATCCTACTGATAGAGGAGTGGACAACCCCATAGTAGGATTCCTGGACTCCAGTCCCAACCAACACGCTGACTTACTGAATGATCCAAGAGAAGACACATAATTTAGCTTACCCTACTGCAAAATGGGTACAAATAACAAATAAGAAGCCATGGCTAATAGCAGGAGGAACTCGGAATCAGAAAGACCTGAGTTTAGATTCTAGTTCTGCCACTTCTCACATTATCTATTTTCATTGTTAAATGAGAACAACAATACCCACACTTCATAGGATTGGCAAAAATATGACATTTGTATGTTTATTTTTATCCAGTCTCATTTCACAAAGAGCTTGAGACAAAATAAGATATGTGATGCCAAAGCACTCTACCAATCTAAGAGATTACTGTTATTATTCCTGGGGGTGCTGAGACATGCCATGGAAGTGAGCACAACCTGCCTTGTGGAGAAGGCACGGCAGAGGACCCAGGACCAGGGAAGGCTCACCTCTTGGTTGCTTCAGCTCATGGAAGATGACGATGTCATGTGGGTTATTGAGGTTCTCAGCCAGGATGGAGATTTCCAGGCCATTGAGCCGATTTGCACTGAAAATGGCCTCGTTCTCCAGGTCTGTCCAGAACACTTTGTCCTGTGCGTACACATACAGAGGATGGGAGACCTGGAGTCTAAACCTATGACCTCAATCAGAGGGTTCCTAGGCTCAGCCCTAAACCTAGTCACAAGAATAATCCCAATATCTCCCCAAGCTATCCTATCTAGGAATCACAGTGAGGCCCTCAGCCTCTAATATGTGGGGTATGCTCTCCTGGTTCCTTTCTGTCACAGGGTCATTCTGTGATTCTCTGCTTTATCTTGAAGGTCATAAAGCTGCTCATAAATGCTGAGTGAGTCGTGCTTCCTGGAGCCCAGCTGAAACCCAAGTTGAGTCTCTATAGCTGTTACATTACTGGGACCTGGGACCAAGGTTGGAGGACCATGTGAGCTTCTAAGGGCAGTTCCTGCTGGGCCTCCAGTAGCCTCTGGGTTTACACACATTTGAGTACAGATGGTTAGCCCATACAAGCCTAGGTGTGCATCTATGGGCAAATCCACATTTACAGGTTCAACCATGCATCCTGATGCACAGGTTTAGACACATACCCAAATGCTCATCTACACACAAAAAGACACACTGTGCCTACATAAGGACGTGGCTGAGTATGATGTACACACACTTACACACTCACATGCCCCAGCACATATAGGAATATACAATTTTACACTGATCCATTTATATACATACACGTGTATATATAGACATACTTTGCACATACGTGCATATATGTTTCAGCATATACACATATGTTTATACACACACCTGTTTTTGAATTAGGGGCTGGATGTGGAGATGGGGCTTTGCCCACAATTTCAGAGCAGTGCTGAGTGATATTGCTCCAAGCAAACATTGCCAAAACCCACCACAGACCACTGTCCCCTCACTTTTCCTCCCCTTGGGTGGTAGTTAGGTTCAGGGAAGAGGTAGGTGGTTGGTTCTAGCTTCCTTATTTCCTGAGGGGAAAGGTAGTTAGGGTCAGAAGACAAGAAGGTGTCTTGACTATCCAGCTTCTTGGGAGCTTTTTGAGGACTGGGACAGTGCCTAATTCACTTCTATGCCCCCAGAGTCCAGCAGAGCTCAGTAAAAGTGTAATGAATTGAGTAGCACTTCTCAGGCCATTTCCAACTGTAAATGACTAAGGAAATGCTTATTCTTTCTTCTCTCTCTCCCTTGGGCATCTTTTGTATATGTGGGTATGGTACTGGGTGCTGAGGGCACAGAGAGGAAACATAGATGGTCTAGCAACTTACCCTCTGAGAAGTGCTGAGACAGGGTTAGGAAGGGAGCACACAAAAGGACAACGGGCTGCAAAGCAGCTCACAAATTTTGTACAAAGAAGTCAGTTGGCTCTGTTGCTTTGTTTCCATTTGGACAAGTTTCAGGGACTTGTTCTATTTGAATAAGGCCTTTTTGGGCTTCGGCTTCCTGGTGGGGACATGCCTCCTCCACCCCATGGGGCTCACCTCAAACACAGCTATCCCAAAAGGGTGGCTCAGGAAGTCCGCGGAGGAAATCAGCATCTTCCTGTTGCCTCCGCTGAAGTCGATGCTGGATAGCTGGTGTAGCTTGGAGTCGACCCAGTATAAGCGCTGGTTTAGCAAATCTTGGGGAGGAGGAAAGGGAGGGGTTCAGGTTATGAGCCTGGGACTCCAGCCTGGACCTTTCCTCCTCTTTGCCCCTCCCTTCCCACCTTTCATGGCCAGGCCTTCAATGAAGCCAGCCTGGGGCAACTATCAAGGAACAAAGGCACTGGCACCAAGAAGGCACCCAGAAACAGACCCATAGAGCACCAGACAGTGGTCAGGACCAGGGGCTAGAACAGGCTCCCAATCTAAGGAAGGCAGGCAGCCTCACCCAGAGTGATTCCATTGGGCCATTCAATATTGTCTGACACCAGTGTTTGCCGATCCACACCATTGAGCCCAGACTTCTCGATCTTGGCCTGGTTTCCCCAGTCAGACCAATACATGAACCTAAAAGAGAGAAGAACCCAACTTGGCTACTTGTCTGGGGATATACTTGAGATGGTTTGGATCACAGGAGCCCAATCACCCACTGAAAACTCTAGGCTTATCCATTGTGGGAACTGGCAACACCTTTTAAATCCATTGGAATTCCTGGTGGGGATATGCCTCCTTCACCTAATCTAAGAATTAGCAGGTGCTTCAGCCTTCACCTCACTGGTGCACCTGGGGAAGCCTACATATCCCAAGATTACCCAGCCTCAGCTGAACAGCCTCTGGGACAGCAGCCTTCCACCCAACCCTGCCACCCACTTCTGGCAGCTCTAACCAGAGCCCTAGAATATCAGACAGGAAGGGCCCTTGTGAGTAGAAAGTGAGTGACCTACCTGGGGTCACACAGCGAGTCCAAGTGAGAACCCTGCAATACCCTCTCTCTTTTTTCTGGTAACATTTATTGACTGCTTACTGTGTGCCAGGCATGGCTGAGTGCTTTCCCCTCTTGTACTTACAAATGTAGCAATTACTGCCTCCTCTAATACAGTCTACAGGGCTTTGCAAAACAGAAATAAGCTGTCACGCCAGAGGCAACACTAGGGGGCTGTGAACTGCACTCTCCGACACTGTCAGAAGGCTGACACCAAAATGACCCTAGGGTGGGCTGCTGTGGGGGCAGGCCAGCACCGCAGGGGGAGGGACCACCAAGATAGTGGCATTACCAGGGTTGGTGTCACCCATCACCCTGTGCGGTAATCATCACCACCACACCCACCCCCCTCACCCAGTGCGGTTAATAGTCACCCTCTGGCAGGAGGGCCACCGCACCAGTGATGGAGCCTTGGCCAATGAGAAAATGGGAGGAGGTGCGGGGAGCTGTAAGGGGCGGGGCCGCCCTGCACAATACTTGTCCCTGTGTGTTTTTTTGGTGGGGGGCACTCCACCCACCAGGGAGTTACTGTACTGGGTGACACCAATCCTAGTGAGGCCACTGCGTCATTCTCCTGTTTTCAAAGCTACTATTGCCCTTAAAATAAAATACTAAATCCTTACCACAGCTTTCAGGATTCTCACTGATTGGACCCTGCCTACCTTTGCACCTGTCTCCTGCCACTCCTGCACTTACAAATCTGGTATCTGCCTCACAGGGTTTCCTTTAGTTCTTCCAGGACACCAACACTTTCCGCTACAGATCTTCACAAATGCTATTATTTCCACTCTTCCCTGGTAGTTCTCAGTTTAAATGTCTTTTCAGCAGAGAATCTTTCTCTGATCCTTCAACGTAAGTAGGTTGTCCCTGTCATCATAATACACCCTGCTCTTTCCTTCCGCTCGTCTGGGTTTCCGAGGTGGTAATTCTTTAGGGAAGGAGATTGCCCAGTCTTCCTTCCGCAGAGTGTCTGGTGGGTTTGAACCATCAACCTTCTGGTTAGCAGTCAAATGTCTTAGGCACTATGCTACCAGAGCTCCTTCTTTCCTTTGCTAGCAATCAGTAATTTAAGTATGCATTGGTGTAGTGAGGTGTATTTGATTTAATGTCTATTTCCCCCACTAGCCTATAAGCTCCCTAAAGGCAGGCTCTTCGTCTTATTCTTTGCTTCATACTTCACACATAGCTCATGCATGGCACATAGTAGGTTTTCATTTAATATTTATTGAATAAAGTAATGATTTCCTTCCAACTTCACAACAGCCCTGTTGTTCGGTGCCATCAAGTCGGCTCCAACTCATAGCCACCTTATGTACAACAGAACGAAACACTGCCCAGTTCTGCATCAGCCTCATAATGCTTGCTATGCTTGCATCCTCATTGCAGCCACTGTGTCAATCTATTTCGTTAAGGGTCTTCCCCTTCTTCCCTGACCCTCTACTTTACCAAGCCTGATATCCTTCTCCAGGGACTGGTTTCTTTTGACAACATGACTAAGGTAGATGAGATGAAGTCTGGCCATTCTCACTTCTAAGGCACATTCTGGCTGCACTTCTTCCAGGATAGATTTGTTCGTTCTTCCGGCAGTCCATGGTATTTTCAGTATTCTTCACCAACACCACAATTCAAAGGCATGAACTCTTCTTTAGTCTTCCTTATTCATTGTCCACCTTCCACATGCATAGGAGGCTATTGAAAATGCCATGCCTTGGGTCAGGCGTACTTTAGTCTTCAAAGTGACATCTTTGCTCCTTAACACTTATAAAAAGGTCTTTTGCAGCAGATTTTCCCAATGCAATACAACATCTGATTTCCTGACTGCTGCTTCCATGGATGTTGACTGTGGATCCAAGTAAAATGAAATCCCTGACGACTTCAATTTTTCTCCATTTATCATGCTGTTTATTGGAAAATTTGTGAGGATTTTCATTTTCTTTATCATGAGGTATAATCCATACTGAAGACTGTGGTCTTTGATCTTCATCAGTAAGTGCTTCAAGTCATCTTCACTTTCAGCAAGCAGAGTTGTGTCTTCAGCATATTGCAGCCTGTTGATGATTGTTCCTCCGATCCTGATGCTGTGTTCTTCATACAGTCCAGCTTCATGGATTATTTGCTCAGTATACAGATTGAATAAGTATGAGAAAAGGATATAACTCCGATGTGCAGCCTTCCTGATTTTTAAACCATGCAGTATCCCCTTGTTCTGTTTGAATGACTGCTTCTTGGTCTATGTACAGGTTCTTTATGTTGTTGTTGTTGTTAAGTGCCGTTTAGTTGTTTCCAACTCATAGCAACCCCATGAACAGAATGAAACACTACCCAATCCCACGCCAGCTCCATGATCTTTGCTATGTTGTTATTGTTGTTAGGTGCTGTCGAGTCATTTCTGACTCATAGTGACCCCATGCACAGCAGAACGAAACACTGCCCGATCCCGTGCCAGCTCCATGATCCCTGCTATACTTGAGTCCATCATCACAGCCACCGTGTCAATCCATCTCGTTGAAGGCCTCTCCCTCTTTCATCAACCCTCCACCCTAACAAGTATGACATCCTTCTCCAGGGAATGGTCCCTTCTGACAACATGACCAAAATAGGTGAGACGAAATCTGGCCATTCTCGCTTCCAAGGAGCATTTCAGGTGTACTTCCTCCAGGACAGATCTGTTAGTTCTTTTAGCAGTCCATGGTACTTTCAGCATTCTTCGCCAGCACC